>NC_142808.1:26049330-26291092 GCF_049724085.1 Artemia sp. Qi Xiang Cuo | reverse complement strand
GCCAGTGATGAAGAAGTTGCTGTCATCAGCAAATAATACAAGATACACAGAAGGGCCAAGATCTATAACAAGATCATTTATATATAGGAGAAATAAAATAGGGCCTAGAACGGAACCTTGCGGACACCCCTCCGAACAAGTAAGGGCTGAGAAGACACGTCACCTAGGCTCACGCTCTGTACCCTTCCATACAGACAAGAATCAAATCATGAGAGGGGAACACCACGAATACCTTAACTATTTAATTTACTTATTAAAATACTATGATCGACCATGTCAAAGGCCTTAGAAAAATCCAAAGAATAAGCCCAATACAGTTTTTTTAAGGTCGAGTTGTGAGCGTATGAACTGTGTGGCGTCAATTAGAGCATGAGAAGTTGAAAATTTCGGCCTAAAGCCATATTGGTGAGGAGAAATCAAGGAAACGGAGTGCTGACTGTCAAACAGAAAGGGAAACAGACGTCTGAAGATGATTCTCTCGAGCACTTTGGATATAACAGGAAGAATTGAGATTGGACGATAATTACCTATCTCAGTTGGATCGCCCTTTTTAAGAACTGGAATAACACTGGCTGACTTTAGTAAATCAGGGAAAACTCCGTGGGTTAAAGATAGGTTGGCAATGTGCTTGATGGGCTCGCAAACAAAAGGAGATATGGTCTTCAGGAGCTGATTACTTAATCCAAGACAGTACGGAGTAAGACTATTAGGGAGAGAACCGATGATTTGAAGTACCTAATTTCTGTCAATTGGGCAGATGAACATGGATCTAAAATTGAAGCAAGGGAATACAGCCTGTGAGGAGGAGCGGGAGTCAGTATGAGGAACATTAGAAAAATAATTATTAAATGCATCAGGTGCATGTAAAGGGTCAATTAATCTACCATTTATGTATTTAAGGTGAATAGATAGACTTCGATTTTCTATTTTTTGACAGCATATCATTAATGGTGGGCCAAATCTTTTTCAGGTTTCCTTTACAATTGAGAATTTTTGTATAATAATAATTTTTCTTCGCTTCACGGATGAGTTTAGTGTATAAGTTTTTATAATGTTTATAATTAAGACAGGTCAATATCACTACTGGTCTTACAGGCTAACTTATACAATTTGTTTTTACGATATGAGGAGCCAATGAGGCTATGTGACATCCAGGGGCAAATGGGATATTTTTCCGGTTAGGTTTACGAATAGGAAAAGTTGAATGGATAATCTCACTTAGCCTTTGCGCAAAACCATTTGTGGCAGAATTTACCTCTTGACAATTTAAGACATCGGACCAGTCAGTGGTTCTTAGGCAATCGATAAAATGGTTTATATTTGCAGAGCTGTAAATTCGAGAAGGTGTTGGGATATTAATTCTAGACTGTAGAGATAGTGGTTGCGAAGGTAGTGATAAGTAAATAGGAAAATGGTCTGACAGATCCGAAAATATTATATTTTAGGACAGGTCATTTCCCAGGGAAGTGGATACAAAAATGTTGTCAATTAATGTTGAAGTGATTCAACAAGTGATTAATGTGAAGATCAGAAATTAAATTAAAAAAACAAGTTTTTTCAACTGAAAGTAAGAAGCAACATTAGAACTTAAAACGAACAGAAATTATTACGTATATGAGGGGGTTCTCCCCCAAGTCAATATCTCGCTCTTTACGGTACACTTTTATTTTAGTGCTTTCAAAAGAGCTATCTATTCTAATTAAATGGCCTTTGTGATGCAGGGGTTTGTGAATTGAAATTCACAATTGATGACTAAGGGGAGAACACCCTCATATACGTAATAACATATACGTAATAAGAAAAACAATAAAAAAAAACAAGCAAACGGCTCAATAGTAATCGAAACTTTTGAAAACGGAATTTTGATGTCAATAAATGCATAAAAAGAATGGGCTTATAATGCTGATTCTAAATATATAAATTTTATTAAGTTTAGTATTACTCATCAAAGGCTACGAGCCTGAGAAAATTTACCCGATTTTTTAAAGAGAGGGGAAACATCCCCTAAAAGTGAAAGAATTTTAATGAAAATCGCACCGTCAGATTCAGCGTATCAGAAAACCCTATTACAAAAGTTTCAAGCTCATATCTGCGAAAATATGAAATTTTGTATTTTTTGCCAGAAGAAAAATATACGAAAATAGAAGTTCGATACGTAACTTAATTTGTAAATTACGTTAGAACCAAATTTAGAGACAGCCATTTAGCAAAAGAAAAGTAAAATTTTTATGCAAATTTTGTTTACTTATTCAATGACGGTGAACCAAAATAAAAGCTGCATCAACTAAAAAAACGATCAGAAATTAAATAAAAAAACAAGTTTTTTAAACTAAAAGTAAAGAGCGACATTAAAACTTAAAACGAACAGAAATTATTCCGTATATGAAAGGGGCTGTTTCCTCCTCAACGCCTCGATCTTTACGCTAAAGTTTTACTCCGTCTCACAACTTTATTTTTCAAAACAATAAAAAAACTTTAGCGTAAAGAGCGAGGGGTTGAGGAGGGGACAGCCCCTTTCATATATGGAATAATTTCTTTTCGTTTTAAGTTTTAATGTCGCTCCTTACTTTCAGTTTAAAAAACTTGTTTTTTTATTTAATCTTCAACTAAATCAAGATGTACAATGTGCATCCAGTTTTAAAAGACGTTGTATCTGCAATGTGTCGAGAACCGTTAAGGGTTTAAACCTGAGGATATGGAGTTAAAACTTTCAGGGCAAGTTGAAGGACTGTTGAAAAAAATGCTGAAGTGCAACCAGTTCCCCTCCCATGTCCTTTTTAGTTGTAATCTCCTCAAGGACATCTGATCAAAACTCGTTATCTAGATTCACAAAGGTCAAATATTTTCACCACATATGCTTATTACTCAAAGTCCATAAGGTCTTATTCATCTGAAAAATAGAGTAATAAATGAGCTTTAATGCTTTGTGACATTGGATATTCTTTTTCTTTTGCCAAAATAAAACAAAGCTTTTTCGTAAATATTTTCGACAGGCATTTATCATGAATTTAAGAAGCAAACAATTTCAACAAGGTTGAACATGTAAAAATTCTAACTTGTGTTTTACCCAATGATATTGCCTAATATTTTTAGAATACTGAAAATCTGAGTTCAGTGGTTCAGTTGCACGATGGTTCAGTTACACGAGCGTTCAGTTGTACGATGGTTCAGTTGCACGGTGGTTCAGTTGCACAGTGGTTCAGCTGCACGGTGGTTCAGTTGCACGGTGGTTCAGTTGTACGGGGGTTCAGTTAATCGGGGGTTTAGTTACATGGGGGTTTAGTTACATGGGGTTCAGTTAAATGGAGTTGAGTTGCACGGGGGTTTAGTTACACGAGGGCTTAGTTAAATAGGGTTCAGTTGCCGACTCTGTTGATAGAAGAGTTTTAGTAAAGGTTTTATCCTTGTATGGTATACCACATAAATACATTAAAGTGATTAGTGCTATGTACGAGAATAACACTGCTGCGGTTAAGGTGGGAAATGAGGTTAGCAGCTGGTTTTGTATTAAATCAGGAGTTAAGCAGGGTTGTGTTCTATCCCCCTTTGTATGGATTATTTTGATGGACTTTGTCTTAAGGAGCACAGGAAAGGCAATGGGAGACCACGGAATCAAATGGGGAGGAAAAAGTCTCCTGGACTTAGATTATGCTGATGACATCCTAGATGAAAGTGAGAGTAAAACGAAGTAAGTTTTAGAGGTTTTGCGAGTTCAGGGTGCTAGAATAGGTTTAAAAATTAATGTTAAAAAGACTAAGTTACTAAGGCTAGTAACAAGTGAAGATGGAAATGTGAAATTGGGTAATGAAAAGATTGATCAGGTGGACAGCTTCACTTACCTTGGTAGTATTATTTGTAAAGACGGTTGGAGCAGTGAAGATGTCAAAAGTAAAATAGGCAAGGCTCAAGGTGTTTTTTCACAGTTAAAAAAAGTTTGGAAGAACAGGAAGATAAGCCTGCAAACCAAGATTAGAATATTAGAAGCTACAGTGATGACAGTGGTCAAATATGGCTCTGAAGCATGGGCGCTCTGAAAAGCGAATGAAGATTTGCTAGATGTTTTCCAGAGAAGTTGCTTAAGGATTGTTCTGGGTACCCGGCTGACTGACCGTATTTCAAACAATAGGCTATACGAAAAATGTGGTACAATACCGCTCTCTAGATCTATAATGAAAGAAAGATTGAGGTGGCTAGGGCACGTTGTGCGGATGAAGGATGACAGATTGCCGAAGATTTTCTTTTCGCCTAACCGTCAATGGTTAAACGGAAAGCAGGTCGTCCCCGTTTTGGGTAGGAGGACGTCATAAAGAAAGATATAAAGAAAATGGGAACTTCATGGGCGGGTGTAAAATGGGAGGCTATGAATAGATTGGGATGGAGGAGGATCGTGCGGAGCTGTGTTGGCCTCAGACGGCTTGGTGCTGGAGTGATTTGTTAGTAGTAGTAGTAGTAGGTTCAGTTGCCCGGTGGTTCAGTTACACGAGGGTTCAGTTGAATGGCGGTTCGGTTTTACGGTGGTTCAGTTGCGCGGTGGTTCAGTTACACGGTGGTTCAGTTACACGGTGGTTAGGCTACAGGGGTTCAGTTGCTTGGGGTTCAGTTACACGGTGGTTCAGTTACACGGTGGTTCAGCTACAGGGGTTCAGTTGATTGGGGTTCAGTTACACGGTGGTTCAGTTACACGCACACCGTGACAGGCACGTATGCCTAGAGTCTCAGGCAGGATGACCAAATTTTAGAATTTTACACATGACCATTAAGTTGCATGGAATTGTAGGCAAACAAGTGTCTAAGACTAAAGCCCAACAGGGCTTGCCCGCCTGCCTAAAGTGTTGTGTTTGGTTTAGCACCCAATTCATAAGTTCAAATAATCATTTGCACTAACAAAAAGTAAACTAAATACTGCGTTGACCAAAAAGTCACTTGAACTCGCAAGCCAACAAGCGTCCATAGCCTAATAGGGGGCTTTACCTGCCTAAAGTGTCAGGTCAGTGACCCATTTCACAAACATATTTTTGAAGCGTTTATTGAAGTTTTTTTACTGAACACGCTCTTTATTTTGATTGGATTTAGTTCCCTGTGACTCTTACTCTTGGTGCGACTCATACTCCTTGTGCACTCTTTCAAAAAACTCACAAGAGACGTGTTCCAGGCAACTCCGAGTAAAAAAAAACATAGTAAGGAAAAGGAACACCAATGGATATTAAGCTAAAAAAATCACTCTTGCCATTTATTTAGTTTTAAAGGCTTTATT
The DNA here is from genome assembly GCF_049724085.1 of Artemia sp. Qi Xiang Cuo. Classification (NCBI taxonomy): domain Eukaryota; kingdom Metazoa; phylum Arthropoda; class Branchiopoda; order Anostraca; family Artemiidae; genus Artemia; species Artemia sp. Qi Xiang Cuo. The sequence goes on along the minus strand of NC_142808.1, from coordinate 26,285,838 downwards.
AATTGTGCTTATGTAGCGCTGCTGCTCTTTGTTGTGTAGTACTTCTGCTCTATGAACTTTATGATAAGCATATTGCCTACAATTTCTTTTGTGTATTGGGGTTCACTTGGCTGAGAAAAATAAAACTCATTGAAGAAATGAAATATAAGGTTGTGTATTCCATATATTTGAGTATTTTGGTCTTCAATGATAAAAAAAAATTAAGTCTAATAACTGGGCTGAAGAGCAGTATAGTGGCTCTTAAATGGTTTCTAATCATTTTGGACCCATTCTCGGGCAAAACAGTTTTTTTTTTTAGTTTTCTTCTCTGTTCTTAAGCGTTCTTTTTAGCCAATAGCCTTTGGAAATGAGTTTAAGACATCCAAGAAAAATTATGTACCCTTTTTCGGGCAAACTAGTTGGAGACAGAAATGTTTTTGCACTCTTATTCCTTTTGCCAAACATGACTTTTTGAGCTTCTTTGCTCTTCCAAATCACTCCCTGAAATCTTAATTTGATCCCTATAGTCATTCCCAAGATAATAAATATGCACTATTTTAACAACTTGGACGAATATACTGTCTTTTGATATACCTCACAACTTTGCCTGGAATAGATTCATTGTTTCACGTGAGCTAATAGTCTTAAAAAATTTTATACAGATTTTTTACTATACATTAAAGTTTTTTCCAATATTAACCAATGGTCTGCCTTGCACAGGTCTCGTAACATTTACGAACTTTATGATAAGAATAAGAGCTACAAAACTTGCTACGATAAAAATGACGCATATTTACCGTATAGCTTGGGCCCCGTGGGATATTGTCACCAGTGATCCTTCTCCTTATTATAGTTTTCTATGCTGAGTGGGGCACGGCTTGTTTTTGAAACTAAGGGGCGTATTTTTATAGCAAACATTTTTCAGCACTGCAGTTGATTAATAGCCTATAGAACGGTAAAAGAAGAAGAAAAAGAAAAAAAGAATTGATGGAAAAAAACCTGCACACAGAGCACAGAAATCGATATCTATCATCTTATATTCGAACACCTTGAGTCGACGGATCTACTGAAAGATATCCAAGAATATCTAATAAATAAGAGACAACCAAGCCAGGAGCTCTGTAGCACACAGATATAAGCAAAAAGAACACGGGCTGAATATTATCTACTGAAAAACTTACCTGTTGTAAAATAGAAGAAGAAGAAGAATAAGAAGAAAATGATGTTGATATAATTGGTATCAGTGTTTGGCTGAATAATACAAAAACTTACATAATAAACTTTTATAACCCTAATGGCCAAACTACAGATGTTTCTTCAAACTACAACATAATTCTAATATGTTGAAAAATATTATTATTTGTGGAGACTTTAATGCCCACCGCCTTTTGTTGGGGGAATAAACCAGCAAATAAAGCTGGTAAGCTCATTGAGCATATGACTTCAAATAATAATGAATTAGCTGTTGCTACCCCTCCAAACCTGAATACATATTTCAACCCCAGAAGTGGCAGTTTCTCTACAATTGACCTACAAATTGTGTCTTTAAATATTTTGAATAAAATTTATATAAACAAAATTGATGCTCTATGTACTGACCACTTTGCCATAGTTTGCTTCCTAAACGAACCTGCTGAAACCCTATCACATACCTCCAAATATATCAACACTAAAGCAAATTGGCCTATGTTCCAAAATAAGCTAAATGATGAAATAACAGTTTCACCCAAAATTCATGCATTTCAAACGCAACAACTGACACACATGCTGAAATTTTGACATCTTTACTAATAAATACAGCTAATCATGCTATTCCCAGGACAACACCCAGGAAAACCTTCCCTAAACATATTCCCAGAGCATGGTGGACAAATGAGTGCCAAAATAAATGGAGAACAAAGAAGCTGCTAGGAGGACATTCTTAAAAAAACCATCACCTACTACATATTTAAAAAAATTACAAGCAGAATCTAATCTAAAAAGGACCATAATAAATACTAAATATAACTACTGGAATAATTTTGCCAATAATCTCTCCATATAAACACATGAACCATTTATACATAAAGTCATAAGTGACGGCTGTGGGAAAAAAAAACTTCCCTCCACCCGCTCCAGTATGAGCTCATACATAACAATACACATTATGACAATGATAATGAAAAAAGCAAAGTAATTCCACACTCTCTTTGTTAATAATCTAACATCAAGCAATTGTAACAAAATACCCCCAATTTCCATGAACACAAGTTCCCAACCTTGCCCAGGATCTAAGTATATAACTAGCCCATTTTAAATCCAGGAAATGAAAAATTCACTACGTCATATTATGACCAAGACTAGTAGTAGCTATGACAATATACACCCTACATGGATGAAGAATCTCACCCCTTCATACAAACAGGAACTTCTAAATTGTTATAATCATGCTTGGGCTTCATCCATGTTCCCCAATATCTGGAAATGTTCGTCCCTCTTACCAATCCTAAATAAAAATAAACCCAAAAATAACCCTGAGTCCTATAGGCCCATAATGATTACTCCTGTGATGGGGAAAATAATGGAGAAAATGATCTATTACCGACTCCTCTGGTTTGTTCAAAAAAATAATATGATCCCTCACACTCAATATGGCTTCAGGAAACACCATTCCTCAACAGATGCTTTCATATTGTTAACAAATGCAATAAATGAATCATTCTAAAAAATAACGTCCTAGTTGCAGCTTTCCTAGATTTTGAAGGGGTATATGACAATGTGAACCAGCAAATCCTTTTAATTAAACCTGCAAACCTTGGACTACCCCTCAAGCTAGTATCTTTTATAAAATCTTTCATAGAATTGCGAAGTTTCATTGTTTGTGTAGGCTCAGCCTCTTCACCCCAAAAGACAATAACCAAAGGCCTTCCTCGGGGCAGTCCTCAGCTGCCTCCTTTTTGCCCTGTATCTCTGGGACATGAATCTCCCCCACACGAGTCTACAATATGCTGATGATCTGGTACTATGGTCATCTGGCAACAATTCTCTCAAGATTCAGATTTATCCATTGCACCTACCAAGTCAAAAATAATCCAATTTCACCGAAAGCGAAATCATGTTAATGCAAGACTAACTCTAAATGGAACAACTATTCCAGAAGATAATCAAATTAATTACCTAGGTCTCATGCTTGACCAAAAACTTAATTTCCACTTCCACATTTCAAACACAATAAAAAAATGCTATAGAAAAACAATTATACTAAAAAGACTTCTTTCTACACCCTGGGGCTGTAAGGAGAAAACCTTACTCCAGTTTTATAAATCAAACAGTTCGTGGTAACGAACTGTAAGTAAGGAGCGACCCGGCTCAATGGTAACCGAAACTCTAGAAAACAATATTTTGATACAAATACATAGATCAAAAGAATCAGACTTTAATTCTGATTTCAAATATATAAGTTTTATCAAGTTTTATTCTACCCATCAAAAGTTAGGCGCCTGAGAAAATTTGGCTGATTTTTGAAAAAAGGAGGAAAGACCCCCTAAAGATTATAGAACCTTAATGAAAATCACACCATCATATTCAGCGTATCAGAAAACCCTACTGTAGAGGTTTCAAGCTCCCATCTACAAAAATGTGAAATTTTGTATTTTTGCCAGAAGAACGATCATGGGTGCGTGTTTATTTGTTTGTTTTTTTTCCCAGGGGTGATTGTCTTGACCCAGTTGTCCTAGAATATCGTGAGAGGGCTCATTGGAATGGAAATTAAAAGTTCTAGTGCCCTTTTCAAGTGACCAAATAAAATGGAGGGCAACTAGGCCCCCTCCCATGCTCATTTTTTTCCCAAAGTCACCTGATCAAAATTTTGAGACAACCATTTTGTTCAGCATGTTCAAAAATATAATAAGTATGTCTTTTAGGATGACTTAATCCCCCGAAGTTCCCGGGGGAGGGCTGAAAGTTATGAACTTTACCCAAAGTTAACATATAGTATTGGTTATTTGGAAGTATACAGACAATTTCAGGGGATATTTTTCCTGGTAGTGGGGGGGGGGGGGGTTCGGGGGTTATGTGGGAGCATCTTTCCATGAAGGAAGTTTTCATGGGGGAAGGTACATTGCTATGAAGGGGACGCCGGACTTCCCAGCATTATTTAAAAAAAGATCAGAAATTTAATATAAAAAAACAAGTATTTCAACTGCAATAGCAGCAACATTGAAACTTTAAACGAACAGAAAATATTACATATATGATTGGGATCACCCCGTAGTCAATACCTTGCTTTTTAAGCCAAAGATTTTTTATTAATTTAATAAGAGCTATTTATTCTAATTAACGGCCGTTGTGATTAAGCGGTCATTTTTAAAAAATTGGACCAAAATTCGAATTTTCGCTTAAAGAGCTAGGTATTGACTAGGGGGCGAACCCCCTAATAAACAAATTAAAAATATATGAATATAGAAGTTCGTTACGTAAGTTAATTCGTAAGTTACGTATATTTATTACTAATAAAGACGTTCGTAAATAAAATTAAACAAGTTTCGAGAAAGCCATTTAACTAAATAACAGTAAATTAATATGAAAATTTTGTTTTAATTATTCATGTACGGTGAGCCAAGATCAAAACCTGCATTTATTCAAAAACTTTCAAAAATTAAATAAAAAAAACAAGTTTTTTAAACTGAAAGTAAGGAGCGACATTAAAACTTAAAACGAACAGAAATTATTCCGTATATGAAAGGGACTGTCCCCTCCTCAACGCCTCGCTCTTTACGCTAAAGTTTGACTATTGTCTCACAACTTTATGTTGTGAAACAATAGACAAACTTTAGCGTAAAGAGTGAGGCGTTGAGGAGGGGACAGTCCCTTTCATATACGGAATAATTTCTGTTCGTTTTAAGTTTTAATGTCTCTCCTTACTTTCCGTTTAAAAAACTTGTTTTTTTTTATTTAATCACATATAAGACCCCATATTGACTGTGGGCTCATTGTCTATGGTACATGTGCAAGGACCCAGATGCAAAAAATGAAACAATACAAAACAATATAATACGTCTCATATTTGGTCTTAGGAAACCCACAAGCACCAAGTTTCTGCTTATGGAGAGTGGATTAACAACAATAAGAGAGAGACATAGCTCTCTCTTTATAAAACATCTTACAAAAATTGAATAAATTAGCTCAAACACCCTACACAATTGGCTAAGAAATCCAGTCATGTATAGTTGCATTGCAGATGAGTATGCCAATATTCAGAAGAAGTTCCCTGTACCCGCAAAGTCTATTGCACCTACTTTCCCCCAATCCCCTCCATGGAATTGATCAATCCCCATAATAAATACTGATTTCTCAAAGTGGACTAAAGATTTAACCCCCATTGCTTTTGTCCAGAAAAAATTTGCTGAACTTAATACAATTACTTATAAAAACCGTTTCCAAATATTTGTTGATGGGTCCAAAATAAATGAGAAGGTAGCAAGTGGTGCCTTCCTTCCTCACCTGAAAATTGCAATTAGTGAGAGATTGTATAATAATGTATCTATAATGTCTGCAGAGTTAAATGCAGAGACCATAATCATGGCATTAGAACACCTTATGGAAAATAAACCCTTGATTGCTAATTCAAATAATATTGTAGTTTATTCTGACTCTTTATCAAGCCTTGAGTTGTTATCTTCAGCTCCTCAGTATAAGCTGGATATTCACACTTATCATTGTCTTAGTATTATAGATAATCCTGCTTAAAGTGGCATAAGAACTTATCTTCAGTATATTCCTGGCCACTCAGGTATAAGTGGTAATCATCAGATTGATGGAATAGCGAAAAATGCTATAAATATTGACCAGCCAAGTGGGAGACCAATCCCCATTAGAGATATTTACCGATGGAGACTATCTGATATTATGTTTTTCCCAATAAATACTTTTCTAAGATTTATCACAGAATTCGTTCTGGAACAAATGGACTACACTTTCTTGCATTCTCGTATCAGTTTCCTAATTCAAGTGGTTCAGTTCCCCTGTCCCCTCTTTGACTTACTTGACTTATGTCCCATCCGTCCTTGGAGGTCGTTTTGGGGCCTCTTCTTTAACCAGTTCATTGATGTGCCTCCTGTAGGTACTTCTGTTGTTAGCCAGGTGACAGAGTTGTGGCAGGTTGTAAGGTGAAAAGTTTTCTTTCCATCTCTTCGGAGGGCGACCTCTGGGTCGAGAACCGTGTACTTGTCCATCGAAGGTTACCTTCGGGAGATGAGTGCTAGCCATGCGTTGTGTATGTCCAAGCCATTTGAGTTGTTGTAGTTTTATTTTGTCCAGTATTGTAAATTTGACTTTCAGATTATGGAGAAGCTTGGAGTTGGAACTTCTGTCATGGAAGTTGATACCAGTGATACATCATAGGGATTTGGTTTCCAACCCGGCTAAGCGGCATTGATTGTCTGTTTTAAGCATCCAAGATTCACAGGCATAAATGATAATCGGAATAATGAGGGAATAGAACAGTCTAGATTTGAGACTTGTTGTTACGTTTTTATTCCTCCAAATGGGCATCAGAGCTTTAAAACTGGAGTTTGCAAGTATCCGGCGTCTCTTGATGTCTTTGAGTTGGTTGTTATCATAAGTAAGTAAGCTCCCAAGGTAGGCGAAGCCTTCCACCCACTCAGTGGTACCTTCACCAAGCTGAAGGCTGAGATTTACATGTGAATCGAATTTGCGTGAACAGCGCACGGCTTTCGTTTTTGAGGTGTTGATTGCCATCCCGAAGAGGTTGCTGGACGAGTGAACGCTGTTAGCCTGAGATTGTAGATCTTGAAGGGACTCGGCTATTAGGACTATGTCATCAGCATATGCCAGTTTGTCTATAACCACTCCTCTAACAAGGCTACCGGGTGCGTTAATCTGTGAGTGAAAGGGCTGCGGTTAGGAAGCGATTAAACAGCTCCGATGATATTAGACAACCTTAAAGTACTCCAGTACAGGTTTTGAAGCTCTCTGTAAGTCGCTCTCCAGTCATGACGCGGCTACTGATTTTCACATGCATGTCTTTGATCAGCGAGATCAGGTTGGATGTGATGCCAAAGTGAAGAAGGATGTGCCATAGACCTTCTCTCCATATCCGATCAAAAGTTTGTTTAAAGTCTATGAAAAGGTGGTAGATGCTGCGGCTAAGTTCACTAAACTTTTTCATAATCTTCTGAACAGTTAATATCTGATCAAGTGTTGATTTGTTAAGTTGGTAGCCGGCTTGGCCTTCCAGAATGACTAATGAAGATATAGCTCGCATGCTCCCAAGCATGACTCCGTTGAGGATTTTTGCTGCGTGGCTGGTAAGACTTATTGGGCGGTATTTGTCGCAGACAGCTTTAGAGCCTTTCTTATGCAGGGTAATTATCGTGGCTTCGCACCAGGGTGAGGGGAAGTGACATTTTTCCCAAGCAGCTGTGGCAATTTTGTGGTAAAGGTCAAGGAGTGGTTTGCAGTTTAGTTTCAGTAGTTCGGGCTGGATTCCATCGGGGCCGGCAGCTTTGTTTGTTCTCAAGTCTCTGATAGCTGCTTCTATTTCAGAGTGAAGAAGGGGAGGACTTGGATCTGTAGAGGTTATAGGGAAAGTGTTGAGAATTGTAGGGTCTGGGTGGATGTCCAGATTCAGTTTATTTTTAAAATGGTTTTTCCATCGAGAGCGGATTCCGTCTGTGGATTGTATTTGGTTTCCATGTTCGTCGAGAAGGGAGAACGCTTTGATGTCTTTCTTTTTGGCCAATTCCCGCACTCTTCTATGCATGTAGTGGGGGTCTCCTTTCTTGAAGGCCGATTCACATTGATCACACGTTTCTTTAATAAAAGCACGATGAGCGTGTCTGATGGATTTCTCAACAGCTCGTTTGAGTTGCTTGTACCGGTCCCTACTTTCTTTATCTTGCTTGTTCGTGAGTTGGCACTTTTCGTCGCAGAGTGAAATGATCTCATCTGTTATCCAAGGTATCTGAATGTTTTTTTGGGTACCCAGTGTGGAATGAGCGACAACACATATGATATTTCCGCTGCTAGCCACCAGGTTGTCAATGTCTTCCTTAGATAGGATAGGTGAAGAACTCGACATGAGCTCCGAAATTTTTTCGCATACAATGGTGATATATTTCAAACGTGTGTTTTCGTCTTTCAGTAGATCTACTCGAAACTTGTGGGTTTTCTGAGATAACTTTGATGCTGTTTCAAGTCTTGTTTTGAACTTAGACATGACAAGCGAGTGGTCGCTGTCAAAGTCGCCACCAGCTAGCGTGACTGTGTTTAGGACAGACGTTTTCCAACGTCTAGACACGAGGATGTAGTCTATTAAGTTTTTAGTTTTTCCATCCGGTGAGGTCCAGGTTGTCTTACGGCGAGGTCTGTGCTTGAAGAGTGTGTTTGTAATTACTAAATCGCTGTCTCTGCAGAATTCGATAAGGTGTTCTCCTCTTCTGTTCATTTTTCCATGTTCAAATTTGCCCATTACATCTTCGTGTCCTGTGTGGTTTTTTCCGACGATGGCGTTGAAGTCACCAATGACAAAGATTATGTCCTTTTTAGGGACAGAATAAACCAGACTTTGAAGCTGGAGATAGAAGTTTTCAGACTCTTCGTCGTCTCTGCTGGAATCCGGAGCGTATACTTGGATAATTATCAGGTTGGTGGGTGAACCTTTCAGGCGGATCATGATGATCCGTTCCGTGAGTGGGGTTGAGGATATTAAGGATTTTCTGGCTTTATTAGACAGTAGAAAACCTACACCTTGTCGATATTTCTTATCATTACGTCCCGAAAGTAGAAGGGTAACATTTCCATGTTTCTCTTCACCAGTGACTGAAAGATGGGTTTTGGCGAAACCGATAACGTCCCAGCTGTACCGTTTTATCTCTCTTAGGAGTAGGTCTATTTTTCCTTGTTTAGCGAGGAATCTAGTGTTGAGAGTACCTATTGACATAGTTATTTTTTGATAAAAAATAGCCTCCAGGGTTGGAGTTGTCAACGTAGATATAGTCGCGTGATTCACGGTTGTCAAGTCGTTGGCTGCCCCGGACGCGATATCTTAACGCATTATCGTCGGTTACCCCGGACGCGGTAGCACTGGTTCTCATATTTGTTTTCCTATTCCTATTCATATTCATCATTAAAATTAAAGAAGGGGTTTCTTGGCTGGCTTCGGGACAGCGGTAAGCTACTCCTCTCTGTCCCTAGCAGGGGCCGACTATCTATTACCGATAGTGCGCCCTTTTGGTGTCCTGCAACACCAGCAATTTAACCCATTGCTGGGGAAATATTTGTGACTGACGGGACTTATCCATATGCCGATGGGCCCTGACCAGTGCACATTAGAGGGGTCATCCTCCTCCTCCGTCTGAATTTAAGGCCCCCAGACGAGGGTGCTCCAGCAATGTTTCAAGACCCCCAGAAACTGTTAAAGTGCTTCAAACAGCACAAAATCTCACTATCAGCCAAGAGCCTAGCCGACTATTCCTGCACACAGAGCACAGAAATTGATATCTATCATCTTATATTTGAGCTTCTTGAGTCGAAAGATCTACTGAAAGATATTTGAGAATATCTAATAAATAAGAGACAACCAAGCCAGTAGCTCTGTAGCCCACAGAGTGAAGCAAAAGGAAAAGGGCTAAATAGTATCAACTGAAAAGCCCGCCTGCTGTGAAATAGAAGAAGGAGAAGAAGAGGTAAGGACGAGGTGAGAACTATCAAAGTGCTGAGAGTGCTTAGCAACCCATTTTTACCCTGCTTTTAAACTTAGTGATGTGCCAACTTTTGATTTATATTGCTTGCTTATTTTATTATTGACTGAGGGCTCCCCCCTCCTCTGCGGGTAGCAGAGTTTTTTTATTTATTTTACATTTTACTTATTTTTGGATTTTAGTTTTTTGTTTTACCTGATTATTTTTAACCCATTGGGTTTTTTTGTTTTTTTTTTTGTGATGACTGACAGGAACAGTTAGGCTAGTAGTCCTGTCACCCCTGACCCAAATAATTCTATTGTTAGGATTTTGGCTTTAGGTGTTGAAGGTCCAAATGAAACCACTAGGTTGTTGACTTTAGGTAGTAGAACAGTCATTGCCAAAAAACTTTTTGAACATCTTCATAATCATGAGTGCAGGGGCCATTATGGTTCAATGTTAGAAAGACTTGGACCAGATAGCTCCATTATAATAATAGCTGCAAACCAATCAGTAGCTACAGTTATACTTTCAATGTCAGATTTTGCAGTAAATGGTTGTAAAGTAAATTTTGTGCTTGGTTCTAGTTCTAATCCTGCTTTACTAAGAAATAGAAAAGGAATTGTATTTATCTCATCGGAAGAGATCACTCATCTGGATGACTTTGTCAAGGAGGTCCAAGTTGACAATAGAATAGAACATGTGACATTAACCCTTAAAAACCCAAGCCCATCTGTGATCTCCCGGATATGCACCTTCAATTGGAATGTTCAGTTCCCTCTGAAAATCTCTATTTGGGACGCAGGGAATAAGTTCAGCAGTTTATACCCTAGCCAATACAGCGCTTCAATTGCCAAGGTTTTGGCCATATGGCTTCTAATTGCCACAGAGGCAGAAAATACCTACTATGTAGTGGACAACACACTCATAATGAATGCCCCCAATTTAAAACAATTAAGCAAGATCAGGTACTCAAGTGCCCTAACTGCAGTGGTAACCATGCTGCTAATGCTAGAGAAGAGAATGCCCAGTATTCATGGAGAAGAAAGCAATTGTAACCCATTCCTTCACTAATAATGCCCCCATGATGACTGCTGCCGAGGTCCTGAAGAAGGGACTTCCAACACAAACCAAACATGTCCCTATGGCCCATAAAGACTCCTTCCCTCCTTTGACACCTAACCACCATCCAGTTGAGGATCTGAGCAAGAAATATATCACCATGTTTGAAGGTGTTACAAAGCAGATCTCTTATCTGGCTGAGACAATAACATCACTTTGCAAACTAATATCTCAGATGATGCCAGCTAATCTTCAAAAGGCAGTCCTTAGCCTGTCCAACATTGCTGAAAACCTAAACAGAGTTGAATCAAGCCCTACAACCAGTAACAACCCACCCCAAACCAGCAGCCCAATGGCTCCTGAATGAAAACGTAAAGGAAAAGAGGCTATACCTAGCCCAGAAGGTAGTAGTAATAAGCTACAAAGACCCAGGTTAGCCCCCTCACACACAAATGACTAGCTCCCTTTCAGTGTTCCAACTAATTATCCAGGGATTCAACCAAGCCAAAAGAAAAGAACTCCAAAATATTTTAGTCAGGCATACTCCTGATATTTTCCTACTTTAAGGAACTTCCTTAGAATAGGAGAATACTGTCCATGATTTCATAGGGTACAGTATTGCCCGTTGGGACAGAGTCCACAAAACAGGTGGTGTCCTACTGTCTCTTGTGAAAAATTACCTAGCTTTTAGAATACATGACCCCAGTCCACAAGGGGAAATGGAGGTAGGTATAATTGACATAAAACTACTGGGAAGCAATAAGTGGATTAGTATTGCTAACTGTTATGCCCCAAAGACAAATAAATTCTCCCTGAGTCAATTCAAACTGATTGTGAATGTATGTGGCCCTGTGAAAATAATTAGTGGTGACTTTATCCTGCACCACAGAATGTGGGTTATTGTATCAACAGAAGATTCAATTGCCACCCCTCTAACCAATTACATGCTGAAACCCATAAATAAGTTGTCCCTTGTCACCCCCAAAGACCTAAATACACGGCTTAACCCTCAGACAGGCAAGTACTCATCCATTGACCTCACTTTCACACCATCAGATATTATAAATAGTGTAGAAATTCAGAAACCCTGTGACTTTGATTCTGACCACGAGGTTCTATCATTAACACTAGAGATCAACCCCGTAATGTCAAGGTTCCAACCAGTGAAATTCTGGAAATTCCAAGACAAACTCTGGAATTCCTGGAAACACAACTTAGACCAAAAGGCTTCAGAAATTAAGACAAGTGACGAGTCAGTGGAATCATTATCTAATAAGATTACTTCAGCTATAATAGCTTCTTCAGGAATAATATTTGGTTACATACAACCTCATCCCAAGAGACAAAATTCCACTCCTGGATGGAACAATAAATGCCAGAAAGCATACATAGAGAAGAAAAAAGCAAAAAATAACTTCTCTAGATACCCCTCAATTGAGAATAAAATAGTTTTCAAGCAAAAGACAGCAGAATTCAAAAAGACGCTGAAGACTGAGACACAAGATGGATGGAGAAGGCTCATTGAAAACAAATTTGGCCACAATACCCCCGTTCGAGAGCTATGGAGAAATTTTTAGGTTTTTTCAGGCAAAAAAAGAAGAACATCCATCCCTGCAGAAATACAGATGGGAAGGACTACAGAATTTTCAACCAATGGGAAGCTTAATCTCTTCTTAGAAAAGTTTCTGAAGGTAGATACACCATCACAGCTCACACACCATCAACTCAGTCTCAAAAACGGTACTGTTCCATTTTCTCACTGCAGCTTTCAGGAAGTTAAAGACACCATTTCAAAGCTCCAGCCTGGTGCAACTGGCCCTGATGGAATTCACAATTTAATGTTGAAAAATTTGCCAGATACATTTGTTGAGCTACTGACAGAGTTATTCAATAGATCTGTCATAGAGTCATCAATACCATCTGAATGGAATAAGGCAACAGTGATCCCACTTTTCAAGGCAGGAAAAGACCCTAAGCTGGTTGATTCATACTGCCCCATATCACTCACCTCTTGAGTTGCAAAACTAATTGAGAGGGTAATAAAACAAAAAATTTTAACCCCATTATCAGACCATATCCAGATTTAACAGCTCGGATGTCTCCCTGCAAGGAGCACCACAGATTCCTTGGTTAGACTAGAGCATCTGATCAAACAAAGCTTCAAAAAAGGAAAAGCAGTACATGTGATATTTTTAGACATGGAATCAGCATTTGATAGAGTAGATGTGAGGCAACTAATCAGAAAGCTATCTGTAATGGGCTTACCAGACCTACTGGTAAATTGGATCCACCAATTTTTGATGGGCAGGGAGGTCCAGACCTCCCTGGGGGGCTCCTCAGAGTTGAAGAAGAAAGCCTTTGACATTGGACACCCTCAAGGGGCTGTTCTAAGTCCACTTCTCTTCTCAGTTTATTGTCATGATACAAGCCTGGAAAATGTTCTTGGAGCAGAGATCTTTCTGTATGCTGATGATATTGATGTTCCAGTTGTGGGAAGAGACCCTGTATGCTTACAGTCAGCCTCTCAAAAAGCTGTAGATATGCTATCAATTTGGGCAAAAAGTAATAATATGGTCTTCTCAAGCCATAAGTCAGTTAGTGTGTCTTTCCACAAAATGCATAACCTGGACACTTTCAAACCACTGGTGAAACTGAATGGACATGGGATTGTGGTTGCAGAACATGCACACTTCCTGGGAATTGTATTTGACCAAAAACTGACATGGAAACCCCATCTGGATGAGCTGATTGGCAGTCTCAAACAAAGACAAAACTTCATTAATGCTCTCTGTCTTGGAAGAAGAGGAGCCCCCACAGTATTTGCTTCAACTATTGTCAAGTCAGTGGTGATATCCAAGATAGACTATGGATCATTTATATATGGATCTGCCAAGAAATGTCTCCTCAAGAAACTTGACACTACCCTCCATGCAATCTTACAAAGAGCCCTTGGTTGCCTAAAATCAACTTCTATTGCAGCTATGCACTGTGAAGTGGGGATCCAGTCCTTTCACTCCAGAAGAAAATATCCCCTTGCAAGATATTTTGCAAAGAAGATAAGACTCAAGAACCACATTATATACAAAGGAATCATTAGCCAACACAACCCTGATGTCCGCTACAAACCAACAGAGATGCCCACTTTTCAGAGATTCCTTTGCCTTCCTGGCATGGAAGAGTTCATAGAGAATGGCAGGCTGACTGTTAATTTGGATGATGATTCTCCCAGCGCCTCCAAAGGAATTGGGGAATTGATTATTCCTAAGATCAGCATTGAAAAAAAGGATGAGTTCCCCCAAGCAGTTATGCAAATTCTATTCCTGGGAAAGATGGTAGAATATCAGGACTACATCCAGGTTTACAAAGATGGCTCAAAAACAGAATCAAAATGCAACTGTGCAATTGTTAAACCCTTTCAGAGCGTGTTTCTTCGCTACCCCTTACCCCCCAATCTAACTGTCTTCTCTGTAGAGCTTATTGCAGTCAAGTTTTCTCTTCAAGCCATATAAAGCCAAACAGAGACCATACATCAGAAGTATATTGTCTGCACTGATTCACTGTCAGCTCTGGACTACCTTTCACACCACCAACACCAAGCAAGAAATGTTGCCATGGAGATTGAAAATCTGACTACACAACTTGCAAGAAAGGGTATATCAATCCTATTTATATGGGTCCCAGCACACTGTGGTATAAAAAGAAATGAATTAGCAGACCAGGCAGCAAAAGAAGCCTCCCATCTGGGTCTGATCACTCAAACCCCTATTACCAGTCCTGAATTCCTGTCTTCAATCAGTTCAAAAATTTTGGAAGAAGAAGAGGCTTGGCTCCGTTCTGTCGATACCCAGCTCCTGGGTCTTTATAATTACAAGCAGTCATCAAAAGAAATGTACCTCTCATCTCGCATCCTTTCAACTTGTCTCTCTCGTCTTAGATGTGGTCATGCAAGGACTAAATCAACACTTTTCCATTGGAAGATGACCCATTCCCCCAACTGCGACACATGTGGAGTGTACAGAAACATACGTCACATCATCTTCAACTGTAGAAAATATGAAAAGGAGAGGGAAATACTAAGGAATTGCTTTGAGAGGTCATTTAAGGCATTCACAATGCGTTCTGTTCTGGGACATTACACGTTACACGTCTCCTCCTTGGGCACAAACCTTTTAGGTAGATTTGTTAAGACTACTGGTTTGATTCATTCCCTTAAAGTGTTTTTTTTTTTTTTTTTTTTTTTTTTTTTACACCCTTATTTTTGAGTCATCATTATTTTTGAGGCTCATTTTAGAGTCATCACACTTAGTATATTTTTTCCTTTTTATCTATGTTTTATCAGTTTTTTTTATAGTTGGCGTATGTGACAGGAATGATGTATATTTGCATTATTTATTTAATTGTGTCATAATTGTATTTTAATTGTTTTATGACAAAGCAGTGCTGAATTACTTTGATTCTCGTTTTTCAATGCAGGCATTTGCTGCAGGTGAATGACCCCCTATCAATAACGCAAAAAGTAATACCTGACAGGGCTCAATGAATATCGACGGAAGTCGCACCCAAGTAAGCTAGTAATTATAAAAGGCACAGAATAATTAAATGATACGAACGCATATGACGGATTGGTTGAACGCGACAAACCCCAAACAACCACAACAGCAGAAGAAGAAGAGAACACTACTGGATTCTTTTTTTCTGGTAGGAGTCTATTTTTGTTTTGTTTCACTGATTGTTTAGATAGGCTAGGCCTAGCTAAGAAATAGGCTATGGATTTCTTAAGAATCAGAATTTCATCCTGAATCCAAACTTAATACTTGTTTCTGTCATATTCACTTAAACCCATCAGTAATATTCTGCTTTAGCTACTATTGGCTATCTTGGAAAGGGGCTAGTTAGGAAAATGAAACTTGCAGGGATGGGTCTACAGGCTAAAGTATGTCCTGGGAAGGTATTTTGAAATGGTAAATATTTACCAAATCATATTATTGAGTGAGGAATAAAGTGAATAGGCCTAGGCCTACACCATTCAATGCCTTTTTATGCTGATTACAAATATAATAATCATTTCTATCAGAAATGAATTTCAGCCCCTTCCCCCATCCCCCCTAACCTAACCCCCACCACCCTAGGTGCAAATATATATCCTAAATTGACATATAGGGGGGAGACTAAAATTCATTTTTGATAGAAATGATTGTTATATTTGTAATCAGCATAAAAAGGCATCAAATGGTATATTCACTTTAGTTACTCAATAATATGATTTGGTAAATATTTACCTTTGAAGTACCTTCAAAAGTAGCTAAAGTAGAATTTTACTGGTAAAATTCTAGTTTATCTACTTTTTGCTATATTGGAGAGGGGTTACATTAGGGAAATGAAACTTTCAGTAATGAATCCAAGGCTGAAAACATACTCTGGGAAGGTATTGCAAAGCTTGCATGTTAACCCTCTTCTGATTTCCAAGTCTTAGAAATTTGCCTGCTTGACAGGTAAATATTGTTTTGTCAAAATTGAAATTTTGACAAAACAATATTTCTGAGCCAATGGGGCCCCAAAAGGTGTCTTATCATCTTATTTATGGTTTTTATACTATGATGTAAAGTCTAAAACTAGTTAAAAAAAAGCCAATTAGACATAAAAAAATAGGATAAATTTATACATATTCATACATCTTAACTAGGAAGAAAATGAATACATCACTTGATGCATTTTTTAGTGCTCTTTCAAAACTCAATAATTGTTGCTGGAGCAAATTCCTTTTTGAGCCCTTAATGGGCCTCAAAACAGCCCATCATAGGCCTATCCAAGGATACCCGCTATATGGCTAATATGGGAGTAAAGTTAATTTGTGATGCAAATGAATGTTATATTTAGATTCAAGGTGCATTTCTGTGTATATATTTGCACATTAGGAAGGTGAGGGTATATACTCTCTAAATATATAGGTTCTAAGAAATTCATAAATTTCTTAGAAAAACAAAGAAAGAAGTGAAGATAAAGGTTCTTCCCCTGCAAAATATCTTAACTATGATATTCTGCCTATTATGGAGTAAACATTGTTTTGTTAACACATTTACTTATGTCCAGCTGGGCTCCTAGGCTTATAATACTGGTTAGCTGGTTGGCTAATTTTAAGATTTCTATATATATATATATATATATATATATATATATATATATATATATATATATATATATATATATATATATATATATATATATATATATATATATATATATATATATATATATATATATATATATATATATATATATATATTGTCAAATTAGCCATCTGGTGATATCTTGCCTAACCAAAAGTTTTGAAATGTTAAAAAGACTGTCTGTGAGAAAATATTGTATTTTGTTTGCAGCTGACTCAGGAATGGATTATTTCCATAAGTTTTAATAGATAAATGTTATTTAGTATTAATTAAAAAAAAAATTTCCAAAAAATAAGTTTTTCAAAGAAAAGCAAAGGTCATTTTAAACTTAAGCTCAGGAGATACAAATACCTGTTAAAATTCAAACTCAAAACAACCAGAAATTACTATTAAAGAATAAATGAAACCCAAAACAAACAGAAATTAAATACACATTAATAGCAAAAAACATACAACAATTAATGTATTAAATGACTAAATAAAACTTAAAATGAGTAATGATTAAATTGAACATCCAAATCAAGCTTAAAAAAAAAACAAATATTTTGCTATTAAAGTATAAATCAAACTTAAAACAAACAGAAATTAAATAACAATCAATGCAAACAAACATACAATATATATTAATGTAAATGAATAAATAAATCTTCAAACGAGTGAAACTTAAATTGAATATGCAAATCAGGTTTGAATCAAATAAAAATAACTACAAACAAGAGTTTGGTTATTGCCTCACTGCAGAAGCCTAAAACCTACTGCGTCATTGGCACTTTACTGAAAGCAAATTATATTACAAATGTTCAAAAAATTAATATCAACCTTAATAAAAATTAATAAAAACCTTATACGCCCCCATGGCATAACTTGAAACCCTTGCCCTGAGGTTTGTGGGGGAGTGTCCTCCTCAAAAATATATTTTCTATCTGGAAATCAACTATGCTGAGCAAAATGGCTCTCTCAAAATTTTGATTGGATGCATTTGGGGGAATAATGGGTGGGGGGGGGGCTAGTTGCCCTTCAATCACTTTTGACTATTAAAAAGGGCGCTAGCTTTTTGAATTTCCAATCAAATGAGCCTTTTTTGAAGTTTCTATGACAACGCCTTCTATAAAAACCTTATATGCCCCCAGGGTATAAATTAAAACCCTTCCCCTGAGGGTTATGGGGGAGTGTCCTTGTCAAGAACATATTCTATGTGTTTGGGGAAATGAATCCTTAAATTACAACTCTTGCCCTGAGGTCTCTGGGGGAGTTGTCATCCTCAAAGACCTAATTTCCAGAACTTAAAACTACATCTAATAAAGTGGCTGTCTCAAAATTTTGATTGGATGTGTTTGGGGAAAAGGTGGGCGTGAGAAGGGGATTAGTTGCCCTCAAATCACTTTTGACTATTAAAAAGGGCACTAGCCCTTTAATTTCCAATTGAATGAGCCTGTTTTGAAGTTTCTACAACAATGCCTTCTATAATAACCTTATATGCCCCCAGGGCATAACTTAAACCCTTGCCCTGAGGGTTTTGGGGGAGTGTCCTCCTCAAAAATATATTTTCTATCTGGAAATCAACTATGCTGAACAAAATGGCTATCTCAAAATTTTGATTTGATGTGTTTGGGGGAATAATGGGTGTGGGGGGGGGCTAGTTGCCCTCCAATCACTTTTGACTATTAAAAAGTATCAAATCAGCCTTTTTTGAAGTTTCTATGACAATGCCTTCTATAAAAACCTTATATGCCCCCAGGGTATAACTTAAAACCCTTGCCCTGAGGGTTGTGGGGGAATGTCCTCCTTAAAAACATATTTTCTATCTGGAAAACAACTACGCTGAACAAAATGGCGGGGGGGAGGGGGGCTAGTTACACTCCAATCACTTTCGACTATTAAAAAGGGCACTAGCCCTTTAATTTTCAATCGAATGAGCCTGTTTTGAAGTTTCTACAACAACGCCTTCTATAAAAACCTTATATGCCCCCAAGGCATAACTTAAAACCCTTGCCCTGAGGGTTGTTGGGGAGTGTCCTCCTCAAAAATATATTTTCTATCTGGAAACCAACTACGCTGAACAAAATGGCTATCTCAAAATTTTGATTGGATGTATTTGGGGGAATGAAGGGCGTGGGGAGGGGCTAGTTGCCTCCAATCATTTTCAACTATTAAAAAGGGCACTAGAACTCTCGATTTTCAATCGTTTGAGCCCCCTTTGAAGTTTCTACGACGACCCCTTCCACATGAAGTGCCTCTGGGGAAAAAAAAAATAATAATAATAATAAAACATTGGAGCCAGATGGCCTTTACTATAGGGAATGCTACAGCGTTGCCTCTGAAACAAATTTGCAGGAAAAGAAACTGAAAATCCTAAAAAAAAAACTTCACTGGAAAACAAAAAAAAAATACTTTACTAGAATCACTATTGATGAAAACCCTGGACAGGAAACTTACAGCCCCCACCTTGAACAACAAAGAAAATTATTTTTTTCCATGGGTAGCATTGATGTGTCTTGTTCTTCTTCTTTTTTTCTAATAACTGGGCACTGAAAGATCATAGAGAGTTGTTTAAGGGCTCATTTAAAAGCTTTCCCCTAGCATGAAAATATAGTGGCAGCACTGTAATGTAGCCACTGTCAATGTAGGCATGATGTATTATTTATTTATTATTATTTTTGTTTTGACTAGGGCACTTCTTATAGAAAGAAATGTTGTGGAAGCTTAAAAAAGGAGCTCATTTGATTGGAAATTGAGAGGGCTAGTGCCCTTTTTAACAGTCAAAAGTGACTGGAGGGCAACCAGCATCAATACCCCATGCCAATCATTCCCCCAAACCTATTCAAACAAAATTTTGAGCTAACCATTTTGTTCAGCATAGTTTAAAGGTCTGGAAATTATGACTTTGAGGATGACACCTCCCCCCCCCCCTACAACCCTCAGGGCAAGGATTGTAAGTTATGCCCTATGGGCATATAAGGTTTTTATAGAAAGGGTGGCTGTACAAACCTTGGAGGGGGCTAATTGGATTGGTAATCAGAAGTTGTAGTGGTCTTTTAACAGTCAAAAGTAATTGGAGGTCAACCAGCCCCCCCACCCCTATTCCAATCATTTCTGCAAACACATCCAATCAAAATTTTGAGATATTCATTTTGTTCAGCATAGTTGAAAGGTCCAGAAATTATGTCTTTGAGGATTTAATCCCCCCCCCCCATAGACATCAGTGCAAGGGTTGTAAGTTACACCCTGGGGGCATATAAGGTTTTTATAGAAAGGGTGGTCATATAAACTTTGGCTGGTAATCATGCGTTATAGTGCTCTTTTTAAGAGTCAAAGTGATCAGAGGGTAGATATATCTCCCCCCCCCCCCTCACACACACACACACATTTTGTTCTCCCGAAAAACATCTGATAGAAATTCTAAGATGGTCATTTGTTATTGTAGAAACTTCAAAAGGGTTCATTTGGTTGCAAATTGAAAGGGCTAGTGCCCTCTTTAATAGTCAAAAGTGATTGGAGGGCAACCATCACCCCCCCCCAAGCCCATCATTTCCCCAAACACTTACAAACAAAATTTTGAGATAGCTATTTTGTTTGAGATAGTTTAAAAGTCCAAAAATTATGTCCTTGAGGATGAGACCCCCACCCAGACCCCCCAGGGCAAGGCTTGGAAGTTGTTCTCCAGGGAAATATAATGTTTCTATGGAAAGTGTGGTTGTATAAACTTTGAAGGGGGCTGATTGGATTGGAAATTCGAAGTTTAAATGTCCTTTTAAGAGTCAAATTTATTAGAGGGCAGCTATACCCCCCCCACGTCATATTTTCTCCAAATACATCCAATAGAAGTTTTGAGACAGCCATTTGTTCAAAAATAGTCCAAAGATCACATAACAGGTGGAGTTAACACAACCCCCCAGAGTCTGGGCATAAGAGTTGTAAGTTATGCTTATGGAGGGGGTGGTCTGATTAACCTTAGAGGAGGCTCATTTGATTGGAAATGTTTAATTCTAGCTCTATTTTAAGAGTCAAACATGATGGAGGAAAATAACCCCCCTCCCTGACATCCTCTTTTCCCCAAACACATTCAATCAAAATTGCAAGACAGCCATTTTGTAACCAATAGTCCAAAGGGCATATAACAATGTCTTCAATAATCAAATATAAGGAATATTTAGGCAGACATTGAATGAATTTAAAGTAACAATGGGCATGTTGACTTTCAAAAAGGTGACAAAGCATTATCTCAAGAACAACTTATATTATTAAGTTAGGCCTTATAAGTAAGTTGTGGGGGATTTTGAACTAGCCTGAAGGCACTATGTGTATACTTTTAATACTATCATTACAGTTACTGTAGCTAATAATGCTAAGAGTACTAAGGTGAAACTTCTAGGAAGCATTTAGGGGGAGTTCCAATTAAATGAAAAAACTGTATGCATGCAGGTTTTCAAAAGGACATATAAGCAATATGATAGGCAGCACCACTCTATAATAGCTAGACAATTAGACATATCATTGAAACATTTAAAGGATCTAATTCAAAACAAAATGAAAAGTTCTAGTGTCCTTTTTAAGAGTAAAAAGAGATTGGAGGACATTCAGCCCATCTCTCGAGGCAATTCATTTTCTAAACACATCCAGTCGAATTTTTGAGACAACCATTTTGTTCATCATACTAGAATGGTCCAATAACTATGTCTTTAGCAACTATGTGTATGTCTTATTGGGCATGCCAACCCCCATCCCCAATTATGCAATTGGCCCGTTATGCTATAAAACTAAATCAAAGGACATTGAGTTTACAGTTGCCAATAAGACACTCCATCAATATATTGAGAACAACTGGGGGTATTAAGTTGCAGCTTTTGGGGCTACTGCTATTACTACATCCCTTACAACTTAAATAAATAAATAGAGTGTAAGTGTATTGAGGTTGTCAAAGAGCATAGATAGAATCTTTCAGGAATGATATTAAGTTTTATTTTTCAGGTCAACTTGAGAAGGTATAAAATTAAATAAAAAAAACTATCTGTGTCAGGATTAAAAAAAATTGAAAAAGTTTCTCCCAAGATACAAATAGCAAGCCCAACTATGGATTCTTATAGAAAAAAAAAACAAAAGATATAAAAGTTTTTTTTTCATTAAAAAAAACTATGTCAATAAAAAACAAACAGAAATTAATTTTAAAAAACTTTTGCCATAAAACAAGTTTTTAAAATAAAATTAAAGAGCTCTTTTAAGCCAAAAATGGGTAAAAATAAAATCAAGTAATCTTCCAAGTGTAAAACTACCACAAATCACTATCAGTACATGAATGAAACTCAAGTCATACAGAAATTAGAATAAATAGCCAATTCAAAATCAAAATGAGCACAAATTTACACTAGTAGGTCTGATAACAACTATTAGTAGGTCCATGCCTTCTGAAGACAAGAATATAATTTGTGCTTTAGTGAAAACAAAATATGTTTTAAATATTTTCACTTTTTTTTACTTAAATAAATAAAAAAATTTAAGACTGTAAGGAATAAATATATTCTTTTATATAATTTTTTTTCAGTAAAGCCTGAATTATGTTCTGAGAAGTCAAGGGG
The DNA here is from genome assembly GCF_049724085.1 of Artemia sp. Qi Xiang Cuo. Classification (NCBI taxonomy): domain Eukaryota; kingdom Metazoa; phylum Arthropoda; class Branchiopoda; order Anostraca; family Artemiidae; genus Artemia; species Artemia sp. Qi Xiang Cuo. Next base: position 26,263,377 of record NC_142808.1, on the reverse strand, counting down.
GTTGTCAGCCCTACTACTGTTAATTTTTCTTGTTTTGAGTTTGACTTTGTTAATTATTCTAATTTCTGTTTGTTTTGAGTTTAATTTATTTACTGATAGTGATAAGTGGTAGTTTTACACTTGGAAGATTGTTTGACTTTATTTTTGCCCATTTTTGGCTGAATGGAACTCTTTACTTTTCTTTGAAAACCTTTTTTTGTGGAAGAAGTTTTTTAAATTAATAAAAATATACGGCAGTGTGATCCAGCCAGGGGGGGGTGGACCCCCTCCCCCCCCCCCCCCATCAATGGTACCCAGGCATGGCTGCGCCACATATTACATTTGGCCTAGTCTTGCCATGCATTAAGCTGTGTACCAACAGTTAGCCTAAAAGTGCAGGGTTCATGTACTTTAAGTGTGGGTTAGGGCCTGATTCCCTCTGGAAGGCGCCAGGTTTTTTTTGGGAGGGGGGCGAGGCTGTCCCCCTTCCCCCCCCCAATAATGGGGAGAAAAATCATTATATATCTAATGCCCCTTGACTATCCAGATATGAACCCCTCTTTCCCCCCCCCCCTCAAATAAAAACGCTGGAGAATTGCCCCTGGAAGTGGCCTTGTGGTAAAAATGAAGGTTTGACCAATATGCCTATGTAGACCTCAACATAAACAATTAAGGTATGAGATTAATCAGTCAAGGTCAAGCATTCATGCAGTTAACACCTCTTATTTTCTGAGAGGATTATCTGTTGAAAAAAACGGTTTTTGGTTATATTGACTGTCAGGCTGTGTGATTGAACTATTTGGAGTATTTTATTTGGATTGAATTATTTCATTTGGATAATTAGAAGGCGTTTATTGGAAAGTGGGGGGACTTAAAAAAGCCCCCTTTGCGGGTAAGTCTTTGTTTTGCGACTCTACATTGAGATTTGATTACACTTGGACCTATGATGGCTGAAAGTGAAAAAATTATTTTGAATCCATTACTGAATTGTGTTACAAAAGCACTTACAGATGGAACAAAATTGGAACGTATTGTAAAAGCGTGTGTTGCTTTCTATACACATGAAGATGTTATAAAGGCAAAGCAAATCCTTCATACTGAGTTGAATATTACGAGTTGTCTTGTGACCTATTCTAAAGATGAAGACAATATCATTGAAATGTGCAAACTTCTAGTAGCAGTTGCAAAAAATAATGTCAGCATGCCAAAATTTGACATTTTTAAAACCCTGCTTGGTTCTGGTCATCAGAGATGCAGTGAATGCAACAGTTAATGCCAAAGTAAATGAAGTCTCATGGAAGCTTGATAGTTTTTTAGCTACCCAGTCCGCTCCAGCCATCAGTATATTCACATGCAGTCATAATGCACCTGAAACGTCCAAGCCCAAAGATCCTTCCTGTTCTGTTGTCTTCAAAAATCCCCCCAAGGAACTCAATGGCCCATATGACTGGAAAGCTTTCATAGACAGTTTCTGTGAAAATCCAAATGGCATTAGCGAACTTCGCAAATCTGCAAACAAATGGAAGCTTGTGGTCAGGTTGAAAGCTGCAGCAGCGAAAATTGTTGAGAAAGCAAAATCTTCCAAGCCCAATCTCAAAATTGCTGTTTGAAAACCCCTGCACATAGCTGTGCTTTGAAATGTCCCAGAGGATATAAACTGTGAAGGACTAAAAAATCTAATCCCAAATAGTACAAAGACTGAACAATGCAGAAAATCCCATTCTTTAAAAGTGTATTTTGACACTATCAGTGAGCTCCAACAATTTCTGAGTGTTTTGGTGATTATCAGCTAAGAGCGTCAACCTGCTGATCCGTTTAAGTCTTGCCAAGACAATGCTATAACTGTCACAAAATCGGTCACCTCGCTTCCCAGTGTACGGCTGAACCTTTATGCTCTAGATGTGCCTCAAATGAACATCATTCTATGCAAGAGGAACCATGCAGACAGCTGACATTCTGCGTTGAAGGCAAAATCGGCAGTCACGTATGTTACAGTATAAAATGTCCCTCTAACAGTAATCCACAAAAGAAATGACATCTGAAGCTTCTGCAGTTAAATGTTTATTGTGGAACATTAATCGCTTGTTTGCGAATAAAAATCTGATCTTAGATGTTGTATTTGAGCAAAATGAAGTTGTCTGCTTACGAGAACATTTTGTAAAAAGCTGCAGTAAAAGTATTCTTAGTTTTAATAGTTCAGTATTGGTTTATTCAGTTTCAGTGAAGCAGCTAAGTGGAAACGGGCAACCCTCTGGTGGTATTGCCACTTCTCTTTGTTCAACTCTAAGATCTAGTCAATGATATTTTTCTAGCGATTCATGTTGAGGGCTGTGTTTTTATTAATGTATATTTGCCTACAAATTACCATGATGAGCGTTTGGAACCTGCTTTTACTTATTTTAGTGATAAACTCGGCCAGTGTATTAACTGTATTAGATCCTTAAGCCTTCAATGCATATTAGTTGGTGACTTCAATTGCAATTTGAATGAACTGCTCTTATCTAGGTCTTTATGTTCTATGTTGTTGCTTAGTATGTTTGGAGACCAGTTTGATCTCAAGTGCAAAGATTTAAATTTTACACACGTACACACCTCAATGTCTACATCAGATCTTAATCACGTCGTTGCGTCCGCAAATCTCAGGATTTCGCTTGTCAAGGTTGTGTTTGATTTTCAGCTATCTGATCTCTTACCAATACAGTTCTCAGCCGAGATTCTTCGCCACTGCTCAGATACACAAACGCAAACAACTTCGAAAACACCTCCTAGGTCTCGCCATGATTGGCGTAAAATTAACCCTGTTTTATTTCAAGAAGAAGCCGCCAGAGTCCTTAGTAAGATCCGTGTCCCTTTCCATCTTCTCTCTAGATTAACTGCTCTTTCAAAGGAGGAAACACAACTATCAGTCGATATTTTTTGCGCAGAAATTGGCCATGCCCTTTGCTGTGCTGAAAAAGATGCCGTCGTTTCTCCAAGTAGACCCCGTCATCCTACCCTTCCTGGCTGGTCTGAAAATCCAGATTTAGTTGATACCCATTCTAAGTCTAAATTTTGGCTTCAACTTTGGATTTCTTGTGGATGGCCCTATTTGGGGTAGTCAATTCAATCCGCCTGCTCACAAAAAGAAAGTTCGCAAAGGAGCTAAAAGCTCACAGAAAAAAGATGATTGGTATTGAATCTACAAGGGCCAAAATTAATCCTTCTCTCCTTTGGCGTTTTCTGTCCTCTAAAAGCGATGAGTCTTTGTCCGCATCTGCTATCCCTGATTTTGAATGGTACACATACTATGGGTCAGAATTTTTGCCTCAAAATTCTCAAAAACAAAAGATATGAAGCTGAGTTGGATGACTTCTTAAATAGTTGTCCTCAGGGTGATTATGTTGTAAAAGAGGGAGCTGTGTGCAAGGCCATCTCTCGCCTAAAACCTAAACAATCTTTCGGGATTGACGAGATTACCGCACTCCCTCTAAAAAGTGATTGGCCCGCTCTCATTAGTCACGTAACTCTCCTGATGCAGATTATCCTCATTCAGGGTATTGTCCCAACCACTTTCTCAATTGGAGATCTTACGCCAGTTCCTAAAAAAGGAAAAATTACTATGCAGTGCTCTTCTTTCCATCCAATCACAATTGCTACTTCTCTTTGCAAGTTATTTGAACTTTAATTCGTAGATGAGTTTGAGAAACTGTGTTGCAGTCCACCAAGACAATTCGGTTTCCAACGCGGTATTGGTTGTGCTGATGCGCTCCATGTCGTTGCATATGCACTCCTGGATGCACACAAATTAGGAGAAAGTCTAGCGATTGGTGGCTTAGACCTGCAGAGAGCGTTTGATTCATTGATTCATGCGCTTATGTTGCTAAAATCAGCTAAAAGAGGAGTGAACTCAAATATCATTCAGGCTTTCCGTGATCTTTACTCTCGCCTTCGTGTGCGACTCAAGCTCCCTCCCGATAAAGGCCTTCCGCCAGCTCCACAGTCAGCTTTGATACCAGACCGTAAAGGTGCCCGTCAGAGGGCAGTTTTATCCCCCAATTTCTTCAACAACTACATTATTGAGCCTCAAGACAGCTGTCCTTCATCATACATTCTCAGTTCCATTGACATCTCCCTAATATGTTATGCTGATGACACGCTGGATCTCAGCCGGACACTAGGTGATTGCTTAGTAAAACCAGTTGATAAAATAGTATATCTAGGGCTGCCAATAGGTACCTCATTACAGCATACCCGCTCCCTCCTGATCTCACATCTTGAATGGCGAATTTCCAGCTCCTATGCTTTGATCGTTAAATCCACTATGAGATTTAACCGTCCATAACTGGCTAGTATTTACAATGCTACCGCTCTGCCACATATATTATATGTGACCCCTTTCTGGAAATTATTGGCCAACCGTGAAAAGTCTCAAATCCGCTCTTTATTTTTCCGTTTTGCCAAGTACCAAATAAAATTGCCACCATGGACAAAAAATAGTTTTCTGATTTGGCGCTACAACCTAGCGGACCCAAATCTAGCTGTTGAGATACTTCTTAGCCGGCAAAAAACAAAACCAGCAATTCTAAAGCACGAGTGAGCAAGTTTGCTTGTTTAATTTTCCCTCGTGTTTCTTTTTTTTTTAGAAGTTGTTATCCTTGTTGCTATTGTCGAAGAAGTTGTTGTTTCTGTTGTAGTTTTTGAGTATGTTATCTTTCTGTTTCCTCTTTTTGTACTATTTTGTATACTATTTAAGAATTTGTTGCTTTTGTTATTATTTTTTAGTATGTTTTCTTTTTGTTTCCTCTTTTTGCATTATTGTATACTCTGTCATTGTACATTTATTGTATATGACGGGTTTTCAATATATTAATAGTATTATTATTATGAAAAGATAAGTGTATTATGGTCAAACAGTTCGTGGTAACAAACTGTAAGTAAGGAGCAACCCGGCTCAATGGTAACCGAAATTCTAGAAAACGGTATTTTGATACAAATAGATACACCAAAACAATCAGATTTTAATTCTGATTTCAAATATATAAGTTTCATCAAGTTTAGTTCTACCCATCAAAAGTTACGCGAGAAAATTTGGCTGATTTTTGAAAAAAGGGGGAAAGACCCCCCTAAAAGTTATAGAACCTTAATGAAAATCTCACCATCAGATTCAGCGTATCAGAGAACCCTACTGTAGAGGTTTCAAGCTCCTATCTTCAAAAATGTGGAATTTTGCATTTTTGCCAGAAGAAAGATCACGGGTGTCTGTTTATTTTTATTTTTTTTTCAGGGTTGATCGCATCGTCCCAGTGGTCCCAGAATATCGTGGGAAGGCTCATTGGAATGAAACCCAAAAGTTCTAGCGCCCTTATTAAATGACCAAAAAAAATGGAGGGAAACTAGGCCAACTTCCTCGCCCATTTTTTCCCAAAGTCACTTGATCAAAATTTTGAGATAGCCATTTTGTTCAGCATTGTCAAAATTATTATAATTATGTCTTTTAGGATGACTTAATCCCCCGAAGTTCCCGGAGGGAGGGCTGAAAGTTATGAACTTTACCCAATGTTAACATATAGTATTGGTTATTGGGAAGTATACAGACGTTTTCAGGGGAGATTTTTCCTGGTAGTGGGGGGGGGGGTGGGTGGGTCGGGGGTTACGTGGGAGGATCTGTCCATGAAGGAAGTTTTCATGGGGGAAGGGACATTGCTATGAAGGGGACGCTAGACTTCCTAGCATTATTTAAAAAAAGATCAGAAATTAAATATAAAAAAAACAAGTTTTTCAACTGCAACAGCAGCAACATCAAAACTTTAAACGAATAGAAAATATTACATATATGATTGGGTTCACCCCCTAGTCATTACCTCGCTCTTTAAGCCAAAGATTTTTTAGTTCTTTCATAAGAGCTATTTATTCTAATTAACGGCCTTTGTGATTAAGCGGTCGTTTTTTAAGAATTTGAACAAATTTCGAACTTTAGCTTAAAGAGCAAGGTATTAAATTTGGGGTGAGCCCTCTAATAAACGTTTTAAAAATATATGAATATATAAGGTTGTTATGTAAGTTAATTCGTAAGTTACGTATATTTATTACTAATAAAAACGTTGGTTATTAAATTAAACAAATTCTGAGAAAGCCATTCAACCAAATAAAAGTAAATTAATATGCAAATTTTGTTTTAATTATTCAAGTACGGTGAGCCAAGATCAAAACCTGCATTTTTTCAAAAACTTTCAAAAATTAAATAAAAAAAACAAGTTTTTTTTAACCGAAAGTAAGGAGCGACATTAAAACTTGAAACAAGCAGAAATTATTCCGTATATGAAAGAGGCTGTCCCCTCCTCAACGCCTCGCTCTTTACGCTTAAGTTTGACTTTCTCACAACTCTATTTTTTTTTTAAACAATGAAAAACTTTAGCGTAAAGAGCGAGGCGTTGAGGAGGGGACAGCCTCTTTCATATACGGAATACTTTCTGTTTGTTTTAAGTTTTAATGTCGGTCCTTACTTTCAGTTAAAAAAAACTTGTTTTTTTTTATTTAATTACTTACATGTTAAATAGGTTCCATTAGACAATTGGTATAATACTCAATGAATGCCAATGAATTACTCCTGTAAAAATACAATAATGAATGAACCCTTTGTTCTATTCATATTCTACTATATTTTTTTAACTTACATGATTAACTTACAGGATCCTCAGTGCCTTTGGGAAACATCTCTGTTATGGCGCTCTCTAGATGACTGTCAGTTGGCTTGTCAAGTCTTGTTTCTCTAATACTTGCTATTTGAAATTCTGCAATTTAAACAGTGGGTAAGGGTCTCCCCAGAATGTATGGCCAGCGGAGCCTCAGCCCAACATCAACTTCGGAGGAGTGTGCACAGATGGTAGTGTTAACAGTTTTAAGTCACTAAAGTCAGATGTTTAAGAGTCGTGTGCGTACATGTATTTTTTCCAAAATTGGTTGAGTCTATTTTTGAATTCGCTTAGGGTGTCTGCTTTCACAACACTTTCTGGGAGACTGTTCCAGTCGTCTACAACTCTTACACTCCTGAAATTGGCTCTTGATTTATTTAGGGCATGGGGCTTGAACACTTTTACCGAGTGACCTCGTGTTGTCTGGGTTTTTGGGAGTTGAAAGTAATTTTCGAAGCTGAGTTTTTCCAACTTGTTTTTCATTTTGTACATCTGGATTTGGTCTTCTTTTTCTTCTGTACTCGAGTGTTGGAAGTTTCAGTTTCTGTAACCTCTCTTCATAACTCATCTCTTTGAAGCCTAGAAGAATCTTGGTGGCTCGTCTTTCAACCTTTTCTATCTTAACTGAGTCTGTTTTATAGTGAGGCCCCCATATGACATTACCATACTCAATAGTAGGTCTTACTAACCGTTTGTATAGCTTTACAAAGGTCTGCTAGTCGAGATGCTGGAAGCTCTGCCTAATGAGAACAGTGAGTTGAAAGGCCTTCAAAGCTATTTTATTTTTGTGGTTATGAAACTTAAGCTGAGAGTCAATAATATTTTCGAGGTCTCTCTCTGATTCCACTGTCTCTAATGGTACCCTTGCACCTGTTCTACTTTTTATAGTTAACTGTGGGACTGTTTCTTTTCTCTTGCCAATCTGTATGACTTTTGTTTTGCTTGTGTTGAAGTTTAGCCCAAGGTTTTTCAGGTTTTCTGTCAGTTTGTTGACGTCTTCTTGAATGATGACTTCATCCATTTCTGATGCCATTTTTCTGTAGAGTGCAGTGTCATCTGCAAAAGTCTTGGTAGAGCTTGAAATACCACTGTTAATTTTGTTGATAAATAGTATGAACAGGAGGGGCCCAAGAACACTACCTTGAATGACTTCACTCGTCACTCTGGCTGGTTCAGAAAAGGTCTCACCAATCCTGGCTCTTTGCATTTTGTTTTTCCAGAAAGACTCAACCCAGTTTAGTAGTTGTCATTGGAAACCGAAATCCTGTAGTTGGTCGTCGAGATGTGGATGGGAGATGCTCTCAAATACTTTTTCAACATCAAAGAATACTACCAGGATACTATGGCCTTCTTCCAGAGCTTGAGTCCATTCATTCAGCGTGTCTAATAGTTGTGTGGTACAACTTTTGTTTGGAAGCAACCCCTACTGATCTGGGTTTATCAGTTTGTTCTCTAGTGACGTGAGACATACTGGTCTGTAATTTTCTGCATTTGCCCTTTCCCCTTTCTTATGGATGGGCACAACAATCGCTTCATGCCAGATTTATGGCAGCTCCCCTTCGTCTATAGATGTCTGGAAAATCTCCAGCAGTGGCTCAACAATGTACTCAGCACATTCCTTTACCCATACTGCCTCAATTCGATCTGGGCCTTTTGACTTGTCTGTCTGAAAATTTCTTAAGTTGGTTTATTACTTCCTCTTTTGTGAGTGTAATTTCAGTGGTTACTCTTTTCTTTGTGACATCTGGATCATCTTGTTTTGGTTTAAAAACTAAGCTGAAAAAGGAGTTGAGGGCATTTTCCTTTTCTGGAAGTGTTGTGGCCGTCGATCCTTCTCTGTTGACCAGGGTTAGTATTTGTCTCCTCGATATGAGTCTGGAGTTGATGTGTTTCCAGAACTTTTTAGGGGCTGTTTTTGCTTCACTTGCTATCTTATGCTCATGTTCTCTTTCAGCGTATCTTGTTGCATCGCGGAGTTTGTTTCTGGTTCTGTTGTACTGCATCTTAGCGCTTTGTGTGTCCAAGTTTAGAGATTCCAGTTTTCTGATTTTCTTAAATTTTCGACTCTTAATGTTCATCAGCCGCTTAAACTGAGGGTTAATATGTGGTAGTGTTAGCGGCTGACAACTTTTCTTTGTTTTGATTCAGCTTTTGGCACTACGAATCATGATGTCTCGAAATAGTTCAAACTTCTGGTCACAGGTCTTTCCCATATGCAAGAAAGTCCAATCCACTTGGCTAACTGATTCTTTGTTTCTTTGATTTGTTGAGCTTTCTGAATTCCTTTCTGTTGTGGTACTGTGGTTTTGTTTGATTCAGGTTCGGCTGGACAAGTAGAGTGATGTGGTTGCTTTTTTCTAGTAGTGGGAGTGAGCTTAGTTGATGTACTGTCTCAGGACTGCAGGTTAGCACTAAGTCCAGAGTGTTTTCCTTTGCGTTTTGACAGAATCTGGTTAGTCCGTTTACCAACTGAGTCAGACAATGGTCCTTGAGCATATTGACCAAGGGTGATCAAGTGTTTGGTTTTCATCCCATTTGATTTCTGGGAAATTGAAGTCACCTAGTATGTACATCGGGTGTTCCATGTCTTTGAGCTTAGTGAGAGCTGTGTTAAGAGGTGTAGGGATTCTGTTTTTTCTTCAACTGTTTGCGATGGTGACCTATAGAAACAACCAAAAACTACATTGGACACCTTTATGAAGAGTGTCTAGTCCAATCTTGGCGCTATCTGCTCCTGGAGAGATTTGCTGGTATTCACACCCAGTTTTGACATAGATGATGCACCCTCTGCCGCACTCCTGTAGGTTTGATGCTGCAACTTCATAGTAGGAGATCTGTATTTCTGAATCCTGGATAGCTATTTTTAGCTTTGGACAGACGTCGGTTATACAGATCACGTTTGGTTTCCCATCATGAACGAGGAGCTTCAGTTCACCTGTTTTTTTTAACAGTTGGTCAGCATTAGTATACAGGATACACAACTCCTTGAGCTTTTCGTCAGATTTCCAGATCTTCTTTCTGGGAAAGCTGTCACATTTCTTATTGGTCAGCACTTTGGTAGCAGGGTCTTTGGACCCTTTGTCATTGAAGATGTGGTCAGTTACAGCATGATAAGTCTTTTGTTTTTTGGTGGTTCTGCTGTTTTGAGAGTTTTAGGATTCCTTGTGTTTTCAGTTGGTGTCTGATTACTGTTCTCAGAGGTTCTTAGTCGTCGAGGTACGTCCTTTCGGAAGAAGATCTGAAGGGTTTGCCTATTCTTATATGGTTTTTGGACTATATCCATCTTCAGTTGTACTTTTGATTCAGGCAGTTGAATCAGTAAGGGTCGTCCTCTAGACCTAGCGTTTACTTCATATCTGCTCTTGTTATCGAGCCTTGTGACTTTTACAAAAGCAGGCAACGGTAATTCAAGCTCATTTTCTATTCTTTTCAAACCCTTAGAAAGCTCATACGTAATTTACTTCTCTGGCAAGTTTTTCACAATGATTTTTGTTTTCCGTCGCTCTGTTTTCTTTAGGCAAAAGGCCTTTTCTTTCACAATTTTTCTCACTTCGTCTGTGCTGACAACTGGCTGTGAGTAATTTTGTTGGATGTTTTCAAGCTTTGAATTGAGGTCTAAGAGGGAAAAATTAGGGAAAATGTTAACAAAGGTAAATTCTGTTATAGTTTCATTGGAAGGAAGCAGTTCTGAGTTTGATAAGAAGATGCTTATCAAATTTCTAAATGGAATGCTAGTTTGTTTTTGCTAGCTTTCATGGTTTTGTATCAAATTTCAGCTTGATTTCTAATGTAATTTTTACTTTTGGTTTCCACTTGGTTTTTCTCCAGAAATGTGTTGAATGTTTTGGCAACATTGCCTATCTCATTGCATATCTCCATTCCCAAAGAACAATAATGTCCTCATTGTATTAAAAGAATGCTATCTTCAGTTGCATCTAGCTTCCTCATAGTCATCAAGCATCCCCAATATGGAAGTTGTCTATGATTTATGTGTTGACTTTACTCTCCACTGATCCATCACTTGACAGAATGGAGCCAGGGTATGTTAAGTCCTGCATGCCTGCTGCATGGTTTTGGTTTGCTTCAAATGCAGGAGGGGCTCATTCAGATAATTGTGGATCAATAAACATGATTTTCGTTTTGCTCTAGCTAATGTTGAGCCCAATTCTGGTATGTTCTTTTTTCATGACTTTCAGTGCTGAACCAAGTTCTTTGAGGGCGTTTGTTGTGATTGCCAAGTCATTGATGTTGCTCAAATTGTCTGTCACCAAATTTTAGTCTGGTAATTGTCCTCATAATAACATAGTCAATAATGCAATTAAATAGCTTGGGAGCACATCCCTGCTGAACTCCTGTTCAAATGCTGAATGGCTGGCTGCATTTCCTGTTGACTTGGACACAGCTTGACATTTCTTTGTACTGTCCCTGAAAGAGAGAGTAATACTTCTGGTTGTTCTGAGTATGAGCCACAGCAACTTCTTATCTACAGAGTCAAAAGTAGCTTTGAAATTGATGAAACCTATGTATGCCTTAGGTCTTAATTCTCATGTGTTTTCTATCACTTGGTGCAGAATAAACATCCATTCACTTGTGGAGCAGCCAGGCATGAATCCTGCTTGTTCACTTCTTCAGTTTCTTCAAAGTATACAGGAGAACTTGTTGAGAAAAGTCATTGCAAACAGCTTGAAAGGTAAGGATATCAACATTATGCCTCTATGGTTAGAGCATTGGCCCCTGGATCCTTCTGTTTCCATAATGGCATAGTTATTCCAGCCCACCATACCTTTGGAATGATCTCTGTGTGCCATTTATTCTGAATAGTGTTTGGAGCCACAGCTGCAAGGCAGGACCCCTATACTTCAGGAGTTTGGCAGCTATTCCACAGCAACTGGGGTGCAGTTATTTTTCAGTCTCTTCATGAATTTATTTATTTTTTCAAGGGAAAAAGACTCTTCACCATAGCTGCCAAGTAGAATCATAGGTGCAAGCAATGTACCTCTTATCAGATCTGAGTCAGGAGATGGGACAGCAAAAGGAGGGTGGAGAAGTGATCTTTCTACCTCTCAAGCTGGGCTGTTTTATCTGGTAAGGGAGACCCATTGGGAGTAACTCTGGGGCCAACTGAGGTGTGTTTCTTGGAAGTAACTTCACAGAGGTAACTTCAGCTTGCATTATACTGACATATTACCACTGAGGCGAGCTTGATGGCGTTGTTCTGTGGCTCTCAGGGTGTGTATGACAGCCATTGGGCTTTGTGTGCCTGTCTTCAATCAACAGAGGACTTGGCTGCTTTCAAGACATTGTACTTTGAACTTTTTCCATGCTTCCTCAGAATCAGCAATGGACTTCTGGCATTCAAATTTATTTGTGATTTTCATAGCATACGTACTTTTCCCTGATACTATGATCTTGCAAGTTCTGGAGATTGAAGCAGGCAACTGTAGCTCCTGACTCACATTAATGGGATGCATTAATGGGATGTAACCACAAGTCTGGGGTCAGTATGGCCTAGTTTGGCTCCTCTATACCTTTGGCATCTGGTGATAGAGGATCTCCATCTCTGACTTACAATGATATGGTTTATTGTTTTCCTGGCCTTTTGATTGTTGCTGGAGCAAGAATGTTTGTGTTTCCTCTTTCCTTGGAAGAATGTGTTAGTGATAGTGAGGTTATTTACTGTACAGAGCCGCAGGAGGCAGGTTCTGTTTTCCTTGACAGTGTCTGGAGTTGTTCCTCCAGCCATGCCATACACCAGCTGGATCTGAGACAGTGATGTTCAAGTTGCTCAGAAGTGTGAGGATGTCATGTGATGGTATCCTTGGCAATAATGCTGACAGCTGAGAGTAAAACTTGTCTTTCATAGATTCATTTGTATCATAAGTCAGGGCATAAGATAGCTTCTAGCTGCAATTTAAGGTAATTATACTCCAATTTTCATGCTTGTGTTGAAGTCATGCTGCCATTATCCTGTCTGAGATTTTCTGGAATATAAGACACTTCTTTGTATCTGCAGTCATGACAAGCCGGCTATTGAAATATGATTACTCTACAACTCCCGAGTAAGCAGAACTTTTGCTCCAGGGAAGCTTACTACTACTACTACTACTAACAACTCACTGCAGCACCAAGCCGCCTGAGGCCAACACAGCTACGCACGTTCCTCCTCCGCCCCAATCTATTCAAAGCCTCTCTTTTTACACCCGCCCACGAAGTTCCCATTTACTTTAAATCTTTCTTTATGACGTCCTCCCACCCCAGACGGGGACGACCTGCTTTCTGTTTAGCCCTAGATGGTTGGCCGAAAAGAACAACCTTTGGCAATCTTGTCATCCTTCATCCGCGCAACGTGCCCTAACCACCTCAACCTTTCTTTCATTATAGCCCTAGAGAGCGGTATTGGACCACATTTTTCGTATAGCCTATTGTTTGAAATACGGTCAGTCAGCCGGGTACCCAGAACAATCCTTAAGCAATTTCTCTGGAAAACATCTAGCAAATCTTCATCCGCTTTTCGGAGCGTCCATGCTTCAGAGCCATATTTGACCAGTGTCATCACTGTAGCTTCTAATATTCTAATCTTGGTTTGCAGACTTATCTTCCTATTCTTCCAGACTTTTTTTAACTGTGAAGAATCAGATTGAGCCTTGGCTATTTTACATTTTAAACCTTCCTTATTCCCGTTGTCTCTGCTAATGATGCTACCAATGCAAATTACGCCGTCAACATAATCAATCTTTTCATTACATGATATCAACCTTTCATCTTAACTTATTCCTAGCCTTAGTAACTTAGTCTTCCTAACATTAATTTTCAAACCAATTCTAGCACCCTGAACTCGCAAAACCTCTAAAACTTAGCAGGGAAGTTTAGCATCAAGACATTCCATTTGGCAATTCTAAACCCACCTTGGTCAGAACTTGGTCCATGGACAGAGCATCCTGAGGCAGTGTCTGATCTTTTCATGGCAGTAATTTTCAGAGGAAGGGTTGCTGGCCCTACAAATCCTAGGTCTGTAGATTTGTGGTCCACTAGGGTCAACTCAAACCACCCTCATAGGATTGAGGTAGCCCTTAGCCGTATGCTTAGTTTGGATTGGTCAATTCCTAACCAGCAGGACATGGAGGCGTGACTTGAGCGACCAATGCAATGCCCAAGTGAGAGAATTATGGACAAACATAGAGAGCTTTCCAGTAACACAATAATGAAATCCAAATCTTAAAAACACCAGCGATAGTTCCTTTTAATGCTCATATTGAAAAAGAAAATGTATGTAAAGTTAGTATGTCAACATAGGGAAAGTTTGAACTTATCTATTAAAGATCTATAAGATTGAATGTCCTTTGAAAACATTAATGTTGATTTAAATTTTGCCAGGTTGACAGATATTGGCAGCTTTTACAGTCTTAATACAGTAAATCATTATATTTACCAGAATGTCCTCCATAAGAGCAACAAGAATTGATGTACAGCAAAATCTTTCCAGTACTTTTGGTGATGATCCTGTTGTAGAGAATATCAATCTAGGGGCAATCAAACTACAAGATCCCTATGCTAAAGACATTGTTGCCACAGCCACAATGGTTGCTGTGTATAAGTTTGATGTGTCGTCAAATAATTGGGTAAGTTTTTTAGTTGATAAATCACATTCCATAATAATTGATAAAACAAGAACAGCCTTTTCTAAAAAAAATTAAAGAGGAAGTTTGTCAAGGTTATTTTACTAGCATTAACTTAGTAAAGGGCGATGTGTCTCCCTTGTATTATTTTTTTTTTATTTCAATTCATACTGAAGTTGTGGTTGTAGAAACTTGGGATTGGGCTCATTTGATTGAAAACCGAAATTTCTAGTGCTTCTAAGGGCTGAAAGTGACTATAGGGAACTAATCCCTTTCTCTGCCTTTTTTTTACCTCATATGCCTATGTAACCTCACATAACATGAGATCAAAATATGCAGATAGTAATTTTTCTCAGTATGATCGAAATGCGTAATAAATTGGCATTCAGAGATGGCATGACCATGCAGCCCCAGGGGCAAGGGTTCTAAATTATGCAAATTTACTGCTGCTCTCAGGTAGTTTTTATAAGAAAAGGGTGGGAATGTTCGAGGGCCAAGGGACTTCAAACACAGAAGAAAAAAATTTTGGTCTGCCCAAAAAAAGGGGCCTAAAAAGGACCAAAAAACTTTTCTGTTCAGTTAGAACATTACATCTATAAGCTTTAAGGCCCAGGAAACGATTGAGAGCTCGTCTCTGAGGTCTCAATGCATAAGAAACGATTGGAAAAATTATTTTTGTTAACCCAACTGTGGGGCTCAAGAAGGGCAAAGAAAGCTTGTTTTTTTTCTGAACAGCTTAAAACTTTCACCCGTAAGTTCCTGGGCCAATGGGAACCCAGTGGATGAAAAAATCTAATTGTTCAAAATATAAAAAAACCTAATTATTGAACATAAATTTTGCGTGTAAACTATGTAAGCTAGAATGGCATGATGCACCGAATGCAAAATATGCAAGATTTGCATGCAAATTATCCTCAGGTGTTTTGTATGAGATAGCAGACATGTTTTCACATAATTTTTAAATCCTTACAAGTAGGGAAGAAGTGAAGGTGTGATTTTGAATTTGCACTCTACTGAAAAAATATAAATGTTTTTACTATAACTTTAATAAATCAAATAATATTTACATTTTGATTACTAAATTTCAGTATATGTATATTTAACTGACAATGCACATTCATTTGTATTTCTGCAATAAAGTGCAAATATTGTTCTGGCCTTGGGAAGGCATAGGTGTGTTGCGCCCGATTTATGTTAATTTCTGCTCGTTTTCAATTTGACTCGGTTATTTATTGTAATTTCTGTTCGTTTTGGGTTTCATTTATTTATCGATGCTGATTTGTTGTAGTTTCACGCTTGGTAGATTATTTGATTTTATTTTTGCTCATTTATTGTTAAATGAAGTTCTTTACTTTTCGTTGAAAAACTTATTTTGCGGAAGAAGTTTTTATAATTAATTTCTGTTCGTTTTATTTTGACATAGTCTTTTCACGAGAAAATAAAATAATACTTCAAATCATTTCGTTTTTTAAAGACTTTATGGTTTGGTTAGCTATTTGTGCGCTACGGCGGAGATTTCATTAAATTTTAACAACATACACCCTTTTAAAAATCTGGACACAAATAGTACTGTTTAATTTCCAATCAAATGAGCCCTTTTGAAGTTTCTACAACAAAAATTTCGGTAAAAATTTTATATGCCCCCAGGGCATAACTTACTACCCTTGCCCTGAGTGCTGGGGAGGAGGGTTCATTCTCAAAGACCTAATTTCCAGAACTTTTTACTACTTTGAACAAAATGGCTATCTGAAAATTTTGAGTGGATGTGTTTGGAGGAGCGGTGGGCGTGAGAGGGGGGTTAGTTACCCTCCAATCACTTTCGACTATTAAAAAGGGCACTAACCCTCTCAATTTCGAATTGAATGACTTTTCGAACTTACAGCCTTACAGCCTCAATTTCGAAATCAATTTCGAACTTACAGCCTTTGCCCTTGGGGCTCTGGGGGGTTTGTCATCCTTAAATACATAATTTCCAGAGCTTTCAAACTGCGTTGAACAAAATGGCTATCTCTAAACTTTGATTGAATGTTTTTGGGGAAATGGTGGGCGTTAGAAGGGGGGTTAGTTACTCTCCACTCACTTTCGACTATTCAAAAGGGCAATTTCAATTTCCAATCAAATGAGCCCTTTTTGAAATTTCTGTAACAATCTTCTATATAAACTTTATATGCCCCCAGGGCATAACTTACAACCCTTGCACTGATGGCCGTGAGGGGGATGTCATTCTCAAAGGCCAAATTTCAAGACTTATAGACTACGACGAACAAAATGTCTGTTTCAAAATTTAGATTGGATGTGTTTGAAGAAATGGTGTGCGTGAGAGGGGCGTTAGTTGCTCTCCAATCACTTTCAACTATTAAAAAATGTACTAGCCCTTTCAATTTCTAATTGAATGGGCCCTTTTGAAGTTTCTACACTTTCAATAAGAACCTTATATGCCCCCAGGACATGACTTACAACCCTTGCCCTGAGGGGGGGTTACAACCCTTGCCCAGTGGGGGGGTTGTCGTCCTTAAAGACTTTATTTCCAAAACTTTCAACTACGTTGAATAAAATGGCTATCTAAAATATTTATTGGATGTGTTTGGAGAAAAGATGGGCATGAGAGGGGGGTTAGCTTCCCTGAAATGCCTTTTGAGTATTAAAAAAGGCACTAGCCCTTTAAATTTAAAGTAAGAAGGGTCCTTCTTCTAGTTTCTACGATAAAGATTTGAATAAAAACCGCATTTGATCGCAGGGCATAACTTATAACCCTTGCCTTGAAGACTGTAGGGGGAGTGTCCTGCTCAAAGTTATAATTTCCTGAACTTTGAACTGCGTGGAACAAAATGCTATCTCAAAATCTTTATTGGATATGTTTGGGAAAATGGTGGGCGTAGAAGGGGTGTTAGTTGCTTTCCAATCGCTTTCGACTATTAGAACGGGCACTAGCCATTTCAATTTCCAATTGAATGAGCCCTTTTTGAAGTTTCTATGCCAACGCGTTATATAAAAACCTTATATGCCCCCTGGGAATAATTTACAACCCTTGCCCTGAGGGCTGTGGGGGGGGGGGGGGGGTTGCCATCCTCAAAGACTAATTTCCAGAACGTAAAACTACATTGACTAAAATTTCTATCTCAAAGTTTTGATTAGATGTGTTTGGGGAAAAGGTGGGCGTGAGAGGCGGGTTAGTTGCCCTCTAATCACTTTTGACTATTAAAAAGGGCACTAGCCCTTTGAATTTCCATTCGAATGAGCCTTTTCTGAAGTTACTACGACAACGCCTTCTCTAGAAAACCGTATATGCCCCCAGGGCATAACTTACAACCCATGCCCTAAGGGCTGTAGGGGACTGTCCTCCAAAACATAATTTATATCTGGAAATCAACTACGCTGAACAAAATGGTTATCTCAAAGTTTTGATTGGATGTGTTTCGGGAAATAGTGGTTGTGGAAGGGCTGTTAGTCGCCATCCAATCACTTTCGACTATTAAAAAGGGCACAAGCCACTCCAATTTCCAATTGAATGAGCGCTTTTCGAATTTTCTACGAAAACTTCTTCAATACGAAGTGCCCTGCTTTAAAGGTTAAAATTAATAAATAATGCATTGTGCCAACATCATTC
Organism: Artemia sp. Qi Xiang Cuo; assembly: GCF_049724085.1. NCBI lineage: Eukaryota > Metazoa > Arthropoda > Branchiopoda > Anostraca > Artemiidae > Artemia > Artemia sp. Qi Xiang Cuo. The sequence goes on along the minus strand of NC_142808.1, from coordinate 26,245,504 downwards.
TTATATGCCCCCAGGGCATAACTTAAAACCCTTGCCCTGAGGGGTGTCGGGGAGTGTCCTCTTCTTTACTTAGTCCCCGTTTCTTGTCTCGTTCTCGATTGTCCCCGTTCTTTACACAGGCAGAGCGATTGCGCTTCCTATGATTTATACAACAATTTTCTATATAAACCTTGTATGCCCCCAGGGCATAACTTACAACCCTTGCACTGAGGGCTCTGAGGGCGTTGTCATCCTAAAAGACCTAATTTCCAGAACGTTCATCTACATTGAACAAAATGGATATCTCAAAATTTTGATTGGATGTGTTTTGGAAAATGGTGGGCGTGAGAGTCGCTATCCAATCACTTTCAATTATTAAAAAAGGCACTAGCACTTTCAATTTCCATTGGCTCATTGAATGAGCCCTTTTGAAGTTTCTACGACAACGCTTTCAATAAAAAACTTTACATGCCCCCAGGGCATAACTTACAACCCTTGCACTGAGGGCTTTAAGGGGGTTATCATCCTAAAAGACATAATTTCCAGAACTTTCAACTACGTTGAACAAAATGGATATCTCAAAATTTATATTGGATGTGATATGAAAATGGTGGGCGTGAGAGGGGCGTTAGTTGCTATCCAATCACTTTCAACTATTAAAAAAGGCACTAGCCCTTTTAATTTTCAATTGAATGAGCCCTTTTGAAGTTTCTACGACAACGCTTTCAATAAAAGCTTTATATGCCCCCAGGGCATAACATAACACCCTTGCCCTGAGGGCTGTGGGGGTAGGGGTGGTCATCCTTAAAGAGCTAATTTCCAATAGTTTCAATTACGTTGAATAAAATGGCTATCTAAAAATTTTGATTGGATGTGTTTGGGGAAAAGGTGGGCGTGAGAGGGGGGTTTGTTGCCCTCAAATCACTTTCGACTATTAAAAGGGTGCTAGCTCTTCGAATTTCAAATTGAATGAGCCCTTTTTTTAAATTTCTGCGACAAAGATTTCAATAAAAACCTTATATGCCCCCAGGGCATAACTTATAATCCTTGCCCTGAGGTTTGTGGGGAAGTGTCCTCCTCAAAAATATATTTTCTGTCTAGAAATCAACTACGATGAACAAAATGACCACCACAAAGTTTTTAATGAATATATTTGGGGGAATGATGGGCATGGGGGGGGGGGCTAATTTCCCTCCAATCACTTTCGACTATTAAAAAGGGCACTAGTCCTTTGAACTTCCAATCGAATGTTGTTTTTTTTAAGTTTCTTCTACAATGCCTTCTTTAAAAACCTTATATGCCCCCAGGGCATAACTTAAAAGCCTTGCCTTGAGGGCTGTGGGGGAGTTTCTTCCTCAAAAACATATTTTCTGTCTGGAACTCAACTACGTTAAACAAAATGGCTATCTCAAAGTTTTGATTGGATGTGTTTGGGAAAATGGTGGGCGTGAGAGGGGCGTTAGTTGCTATCCAATCACTTTCAACTATTAAAAAAGGCACTAGCCCTTTTAATTTCCAATTGAATGAGCCCTTTTGAAGTTTTTACGACAACGCTTTCAATAAGAACTTTATATGCCCCCAGGGCATAACTTACAACCCTTTTTTTACTAGCATTATATCTTCGTTCAGGATGCGATACTTGAGGCAGGCTTTATTGAGGCAGCCCTTTTTTTAAATTTCTGCGACAAAGATTTCAATAAAAACCTTATATGCCCCCAGGGCATAACTTATAATCCTTGCCCTGAGGTTTGTGGGGAAGTGTCCTCCTCAAAAATATATTTTCTATCTGGAAATCAACTACGCTTAACAAAATGGCTATCTCAAAATTTTTATTGGAAATGTTTGGGGGAATGATTGGCGTGGGGGGGGGGGGGGGCTAGTTGCCCTCCAATCACTTTCGACTATTAAAAAGGGCACTAGTCCTTTGAACTTCCAATCGAATGAGTTTTTTTTTAAGTTTCTACTACAATGCCTTCTTTAAAAACCTTATATGCCCCCAGGGCATAACTTAAAAGCCTTGCCTTGAGGGCTCTGGGGGAGTGTCCTCCCCAAAAACATATTTTCTGTGTGGAAATCAACTACGCTGAACAAAATGGCTATCTCAAAATTTTGATTGGATGTGTTTGGGGGAAGGATGGGCATGGGGGGGGGCTCGTTGCCCTCTAGTCACTTTCGACTATTAAAAAGGGTACTAGCCCTTAGAATTTACAACGGAGTGAACCTTTTTTGAAGTTTCTACGACAACGCCTTCTATAAAAACGTTATATGCCCCCAGGGTATAACTTAAAACTCTTGCCTTGAGGGTTGTGGGGGAGTTTCCTCATCAAAAAAATATTTTCTATCTGGAAATCAACTAAACTGAACAACGTGGGTGTCACAAATTCGTTCGTGGAGGCATCTGGGGAAATAATGGGCGTGGGGGGGCTAGTTGCCCTCTAATCACTTTTGACTATTAGAAACGGCACTAGCCCTTCGAATTTCCAATCGAACGAACCTGCTTTGAAGTTTCTGCGACAACGTCTTCTATAACAACCTTTTATGTCCCCAGGGTATAACTTAAAACCCTTGCCCTGAGGGTTGTGGGGGGAGTGTCCTCCCCAAAAACATATTTTCTATCTGGAAATCAACTACTCTGAACAAAATGGTTATCTTAAAATTTTGGACATGGGGGGCTATGATGGACGTGGGGGGGCTAGTTGCCCACCAATCACTTTCGACTATTAAAAAGGGTACTAGAACTCTCAATTTCCAATCTAATGATCCCTTTTTGAAGTTTCTACGACGACCCCTTCCATATAAATTGCCCTGCTCTAAAGGAAAAAAAACAATAAATGATACTTTGTGCCAACATCGTTCTTATATGCCCTCAGGGCATAACTTAAAACCCTTGCCCTGAGGGTTGTAGGAGAGTGCCCTCCTCAAAAACATATTTTCTATCTGGAAATCAACTCCGCTGAACAAAATGGCTATCTCATAATTTTGATTGGATGTGTTTGGGGGAATGATGGGCGTGGGGGGGGCTAGTTGCCCTCCAATCACTTTCGACTATTAAAAAGACCATTAGCCACTTCAATTCCCAATCGAATGAGCCCTTTTCGAAGTTTCTATGACAACTCCGTCGATACAAAGTGCCAGGGTATGGAGAACAAAGAACACATTGTGCCCACGTCGTTCTTTACTTAGGCAGCGCTAGCGCGCTGCCTATGATGAACCAAGCATAGAAATACTTCAGCATGAACTCTGACAGACACAGACATTTGATTTTTGACTGCATTTCAATATACTTTTATTAATAGTCCAGCTAAAAATTCTTTGGAAGAAAGTGGTATGGAAATCAAAAGCCATATTGAAAATTTAGGCTTCGTGCTATGTTTTGTTTTAAGTGGTTCATATTGGAGTTGGTTCCTATGTTACTAATGAGTGACTTCATAACCCTTTAATGTCAACTTTGGTGGAAATCAAGCACTAACTGTGAAATATGCACCTATGATCTTTGGGTTTATGACGCTTGTTTCATCATTTACAGCTATGCCCTGAATGACTCCTGAACAATCACGACACAAAAAGGTGCAAAATGTCTAAAATTGCGATGCCCGGGAAGGGGGAGGGCAGGACTGGTTCTTGCTTTAGGTTCCTAAATTACACAGGAATAATTCTCAGATTTTTCGATTCAGACATGTTTTCAAAAATGCTGCGTGAAAATACAAATATTGTGTTTCTATCATTTTGGACTATTCTCAGAATGACCCATGAACAATTTCACAAAAGAAGGAAGATATGTCTATGTTTAAGAATTTAGTTGGAGATGGTTTGGGCCCTAAGGATTCTTTAATTATGTTGACCAAAATTTTTGGAAAATCCTGTTTTCCAGAATAAAAAATTCATGAACAATCACGAACAAAAAAGGCTCAATAATGTCTCTAGAGCTCGATTTCAAGTCCTAAAATTTTATTCCCTTTATCCTTCATGGATGAAGATCTATTTTTTCCAATAGATTTTTACTATTATTCTAATAGTATACTATAACTAAGAGTAAATATAACTGGTTCTGATTCCAAACGGCTCCTGCTAAAATAGCTAGTGTCACTGTTTAAGCCGATTGAAGAACTGACTATCCGAGTTGATAGATAGATTTATTGAAGAAATATAGTAACAGTAAATTTAAACAATAAAAGTACACACGTAATCACATCCCCCCCCCCTGCATGTTCTGTGGCCCGAAATGTGGGGGAAAAGAAACAAAGAATAAGAAGACACAGACACTTACACTACAAACAGAAAATGACAGAGGTGCTGTTCCGTTTTGAAGAGACGTCGTGTCATCTGTACTTGTCCCCCCATCAATCATGGATTTTACGAACTCTCTTCAGTTATGGTAAAAGAGCTTCCTATGCAATAGATCAGTTCGAAAACTAGCCAATTTATTTAAAGTGGCCATAAATCCTTGTCCTTGATTCTTGTTTCCGACTGGGCCTACAATGCAGATGAAGCTGAACAAAGCTTTACCCTTTTTCAGGCCACTTTTGAATCCTTGAGGGAACGTTACGGAGATAAGAATAATATAGCTCATGAAAATGATTGTGTGCTATGGCTGGTACAATGGCCTCACTTTTTCTGTGTCAAGAGGTTGAAACCCATGCCATCCGATCAGGCACACACGCCTGAATTTTTGCAGGGGGGGGGGAATAATAAAAAACAAGATTTATTTGATAACTTGAACAAGAAATGCCCATAAATGTTTGAAACTTAAGACTTAGAGGGGCTGGGGCCACGAGGCCCTGCTCATGTATTTGTCCCTTCATTCGACGATGAAATCTTAAAGTATTCAAGCAAAGAGCCATCTGGTGACGACATAAAATCGTTGGCCTACTGGAAAGAAAAGGCAGAAGAATACCCTATTTTTGCATCTTTAGGAAAAAAACACTTAAACATCCTGACCTAACCGGACGGCGTTGAGAGGGTCTTCAGTGTTGTAAAAAGAGATTTTGATTCTGCAAAGAATAAGATTGACGCCAATGAACCTCCCAATTCTTTTATTCTAGAAGGGCATCTTTTGACATGTTTGCTACATTTTTTTAGTTTAGTTTTGAAACTTCTAATTGTAATTCATTTATAACCGAAAGATGATTGCTTGAAAAAAAAAATACGATTACCAGTAGATGAATTGTATGTGCTTGAAACCGCCTAGTTTAATCACAGAATTTGCGTATTCAAGTAATTTCTCAATTTTGTCCCGTGTTTTAAAAGTTAGGGTCATCAGATTATTGTTGAACATCATTGTTGGAGGTGTGAGAAATAAAATAGGTGTAACCAACTCGACGTTAAATCGAGAAGAAAAGATATCACCCTCCTTGCCTATAAGATGATTTTCCCCTCCCTCATTTCGATTAGCACTCCCGGCCAAAGACAGAGAATCAGTAGACTGGTATCTGCCCCTCACGTAGATGCGCTGCGCTGTGCTACGTGGTTAAGGTTTACGTTACGGTTTAGGTTAAAACCATATGTTAAGGTTTTTTTAGGTTTTTTAAGTGTCTTTGCCTACCAACCCTGAAAAGGCTATATCTCCTAATGTGGAAACATTAACGTATAGTACTGCCAAGATAAACCATCCTTTTTCCTAGCTCAAGTCCCTTTAATGGACTCGCCCTTTTTTCTTAGCTAAATGTTCAAGAATAAGGTAAGTAATATCAAGACTTTTTTTTAATTCAACTGAGTCTCTAATAAAAGTAGAAGTAGCAGCTACAACAATGGTAATGAAAAACGAGGTCAGCCAATCTATGTTTCGCCATCCAGCTTACAATACCTGACCAATAACAGCCAAACTTAGAATGAATTAAGAACAAATTATGATAATTCCAACTTTGGAATCATCTAAATACAGATATATTCTTCCGTAATTGGTTCTCTGGTATAAGTGATAATGCGGTTGAAGTCTTAAATTCTGTTTTACTGAAACCCCCTGCTGTATAAATGTTCATTAAATTTTCTTATTAAGATTTTTGTCGGTTTTAAGAATCCACATTGTTTATGATATTTTGAAAGTTCTCTTATTTTATAGGGAAAGCCAGAAGTACAAGGATCATTTTTTATATATTCAAGGTTAGTTCTTTCACTGTTTTAGTTAGTTTTTTTATTTGTTATAGACTGTAGTGTTGTAAATGGTAAAATTGGTCATGATAAAACAGGGTATTTTACGTATTTTATCGTATTTTTATGGAACCTTGTAAAATTGGTATTTTCCCTATTTTACTTAATTTGTGTATTTTACCGGCATTTTACATATTTTACTGACATATTATTTGGAACCGTGTAGTTTTCATCATGCAAAACTACTCAAAGGCTGGAGAAACAAACTTGGATATAATATTGTCATTGTGATTTTCACTGGATTTATAGCAGGGCTAAAGAAAGCGATATAATTGTTAGTTGCACTGATTAATTTCGTTGTGAAGTGTTTATGGACTAGACTAAATATTTGGGACAAAAATATTTAAATGCCGTTAGTTCAAATAGCCTACACGAAGAGATTTTTTTTACAATATGCCAAAACGAAGCCGCGTTGTTGAGCTATACAAACATTTTGTGTATTTAAATGCTCGAAGAAATGACTTTTTTTTGGTCTGATAAAACCAAGAAAATATTAAACATATTCTTTGGTTTATGGCAAAATATTTTACCAATTTTTACAGCTCTTCTCAATATGGCACGATCGCACAGAAATAGAAATTTTATTGAAAAGGTTTGTGTTACCCAATGTACAGACGTAGCTTCTTTTTTTCTTTTTTTTGAGGGGAATAAGCTTACCAGAAGAGCAAAACAGATGAGATACGTAAAAAAAACTGAGTAGTGGTTAGGTTCACAAGACTTATAAATAGTGGGCTTTCAGGCATATCGCTTCTTCTGCTGATGTTTTGGGGCACTTCTCTCGAAATAAATTTCGGCAGACTTGCCTGGTCCATAGAATCCCCCTCCTGGAGAGAAACTGTGACCTAAATATATACTACCAAGTGATAAAAGCTTATAAAATATGCTTACGCCTCTCAGGTATAACCATCCTTGGTCATGTGTAGAAAGTAAATGTAATCGTGATCATACATGGACACAAAGAAGTTAAATTCCACTTGAATTGTCCCCCCCCCCGCCTTAGAAGCTTCAGGGAAATTGCGTGAAACAGGGAATAAGATTTTTTTAACCTTGAACAGTAAATTTGCAACCATTGGTGTATGAAATTTTGCTTATTTTAAATTATTTTCTATATGGATAAGTATTAATATTATTAAATAAAAAGACAGAAGATGAAAAACCCTGTACTGCTTGAAATACCTCCAAAATTCTATGCTGTCAAATTAAGTGAAATCTAGCCAACCCTGCTAATAAGAAATGTGAATGCTAAATGTGAATATTAACCCTATGTATACTTTTTAAGTATCTACTGAAACAGTGTGGATTTTACTTGATTAAGGTATAGGCCAAATCTCTGACTATATTTGTGTTATATGTACCCCATGCCCGTTCTTGACCCCACACACTCTTCACTGTGTATTTTGATTTTTGAGATTGTTTCTTATTTTTTCTTCTTTTTTTTTGTTGCAGTGGCTGCTATTAGATATCATGTCTAAAACAAATGGTTTTTCCTCATACTTATTTCAAAATTTTGTTGGGAGTTCAGACAAATTGCTTTATTGTGTCATTATCCTTAACTTTCATTTACCGAGGCGTACATACATCGTGGAAGACAGGGGGAAGGGTCCAAAAATGACTACTACGGTGAAAAAACACGATTCAGTACCTCTACCTCAAAAACTGCCTAACGCAGTTTTAGCAACTGTCAGAATGTCCCGGATGGAAACCATGCTATTAAACTGCATATTGATTTTTAAAAACTAGTTTTCTCTTATTTAAATTCCTTCCTCCAAAAATTCGTTGGAAGTTTAAAACCGTATTTTCGCTCTCCTGTAAAATAATGAGGATGTAGATGTGTGCTTTCCTTTTAGGCACCTCAATACAGGGCCATAAACTTTGGGTTTCACCTTTGATATTTTTTCAATATTAAAAGCTTAACCGGCCTGAATTACTCTTTTTTCTATTTATTTAGAAAGACAGTGTAGTGTTTCCTTAATTTGAAATTTCATGATATATAGGATATCGCTCCATCTAGGCTGTATTAATGCTGCTGTTATTAATACAAAATTGTTCTTGTTTCAGGTTAGCCGAGCCAAAACATTGTATGTTTATATTAAATAGACTGGAACCAAAGAACTGGGTTGAACCCATTGTCAAGGATCTTGAACTTAAACTAGAGGCTCCGTTTATTCTAACAAGGACTAAAAGAGGTTCTCTTTTTCACCTTATTCTGCTACTTTAGTGATATTATTTGAAAATACGGTTGTTATGGCTATGGGGAATATATATATATATATATATATATATATATATATATATATATATATATATTTTTGTGTGTGTGTCTGTCTGGTTTTAGGTATAGAACTCTCCCACCCCTTGAGATTTTTATATAATTCAACCTGGTATTAACTTTGTTGTGAAAGACATAACATTTGAAAAAAAAATCGACGTTTGAATTCATTTATTCAGTACTTCATCGCGTCATGTAGTTATATAGAATTTTTCGACTGTGTTTGTTGATTTATGAGATCAGTTTTTCAATTGATCCCCCGCGGAAAACTCTCCTGCCAAGGAAAAATCTCCTGGAAAACTCCCAAATAGAGCTGAGGGGTCCCTAATTTCATCATCGCGAAAAGTACTACGAGGCCCTTGGGGAGGGGTGATTTTATGCCCAAATCTTCGCTATAGTGTACATTATACAACCTATTAAAGCTTTTTGGCGATCGGCTGAACGCTGTAGCAATGCATAAAAAACTAAAAGACGATTTTGATGTTATGTATACAGATTGAAATATATATATATATATATATATATATATATATATATATATATATATATATATATATATATATATATATATATATATATATATACATTGAGTGGTATACATTTTTTTTTCAAAATATATATATATATATATATATATATATATATATATATATATATGAAAGTATATACTGTTACGACTATACACAGTTGCTTAATATCTATGGAGTCTCTTTGATAGTATTATGGGAAAAGAGTGTTTTCTATTGTGCCCCTGTCTGGTATCCTAAGGCAGTAATGCGTTTACAGGAGCAAGGGTTGGCGACTTATCTTGACTTAACTCTCTTTCCTTCAGGTATAGCATAGTGAAGAGAGTGACTTATTTCTTGTCCAACTCTATTCGTCTATGAGTCATATTTTAGTGCCGTAAAAATTGATATCAACCACTTTCATGTACTTGGAGAAGGTGTTATATTATAGTCTGTTTGGTCGGCCACTTTTCGCTTCCAGCTGACTTCCGAAAAATTGAAAGACATGCATTACCTTTATGGGTAAATAAATGCTACTTGAAGTCGTTTATCTACCGCGTGATGTCCTTTGTTATCTAGTAAGCTCAGTTCTTTCAGCGTTAAGTTCAATTTTATTTGAAAAAAAAACTACAAGTAATATACTAAAATTTACACTCTTGTTTAAAATTAATATATACCATAGTGCTATCTCCTAATAACAATATTGCGTTTTAATTGCTAATTGCAACCTTCTTATCTCGAATTAACGTCTCCACGTATTTGCAATTGGCTATGGCCTTAAGGAAACTGATAGTTGTAAAATTATCGAAATTCTTGTAAAAAATATGAAATATCATGCCAAAGATGAGGTTTATACTTCAAAAATGCTATGCAAAATATTTATTCATTATAAAAAGATAATCCATAGTTTGCCAAGTTGTTATGTTTTTTAAATTGTTGCCTCCTTTTTCCGAAACTCAGGGGTGGATTCTGGGGGGACACTGGGGCACGTAATTCCTATGGATCTACCTTGAGTTCCAGAAAGCTAATTAGTCTGAGCGTTTTGCAATATCCACACAGCACTTTTTACAGGAAACAAGTAATTGTTGTCTCCTTTGGGGCATCTTTTGATAACTTATTTTTCAGCGGAAGTTTATGGACTCTGGTTTTATGAACAATTAGAATGCAGAAATACTTTTTACAAGTTAGAGAGTCTAATCAAAGATCAGAGCAAATCAGAGGAAGAGGACATTGCAGATAAATTCCGTCAGTCCGAAAAATCAGAACCAAAAGATGTTTTGAGTCTTTTAATAAAAGCCAAAGAAGAAAAGACAAAAGTGAGTATATTTAATGTTTCTTTTCAACATTTAATGTGAGCTTCATTCAACCTTATATGAGTTAGGAAGGAGGAGTGTGTAGCGCTTAAATATCTCCCCTGCCCTTCAAAATATGGTTAAACTATCCAATGTTATCATCATGTGTCTATTTTCTCTAATTCTTCTCTGTCTATTTTTCTCTATCTTGAGGCTGCCTCTTGATCGTAATACAGAATACAAAAAAAACAATAGTTCTCAACTAGCGAATCCTACAACAAGATTGTAAAATCTGTATTGGAAAATACTTGGCTTTTATTTATTATGGTATTTGTGGTGCGGAGCAACCCTACGGATTCCGCAGCTGTTTTTTCTTCTCGCATTATCAGCTATATGTAGTATGTTGCTCTTTGGGCGCAGCTCCAGCTTTTTTACTGGGGGAGGGGGGGGGGCAAGAGGGGTTAACATCTGGAGAGTCAAGGGGCACGGGCTATATAATGATTGTTCTCAAAATTATTGCGGGGCAAGTGCCTCCCCCCCCCCCAAGCGACACCCCTGTGTAGCTCTGAAGTGGTAAGAGATGGAAACTCGAAATATTTCTTTGGTACGGAAATAGTGAAATTGGATGGAAAAGTTCCAGTGAAGCTTTTAACATTCCCAGTAGTTTTCCAGAAAAGACTAAAAACTATTTGTTTTCCTGTTACAAATGTTGACAAAACAAAACTCCTAGCTGAGAAAGTAATCGTTTTCTCATCAATTTTGTGTCTTACTCCTGCAGGGATTTAAATTATGTCTCTGAGAACCGGGCAACAAAACTTGTATCTTTTCTTGTTTTCTCGGAAATAATACCGGAAAGATCGATTTCGAATGCTAAATTCCGTTTTTTTTTCGGTTGTTTCCTGACATTTTCTATTTGATATCCTTTTGCACTTAAGTCGTGCGACACTATGAAAAGTACACAAAATGACATGAACTCTTTGGTATTAAAAATTGCGTTATTCACTTAGAAAGAATTTTCGAAATTTTCATTACGTGTCAATTTTTTATATATATATATATGTTAGGAGGTACCTTTTTATAGACAAGGTAGAGTTTTTTTCTAACTTGGATAGATAGGTCTTTATCTTCCAACAACTAGAGCTTACTTTGATTTTCCGTAGATAAAATACGTTTATGAGTTTCTATTTGAAGTCATTTTAGGTGAATTCTCTACATCGTTTGCTATATAAAATTTTCTAGCTTTGAGGCTTTACTGTTTAGAAACCAAATGACTTTGAATGCTGATAGAACTTTGGTAGTCACTTGTAACGGCAGATCCAGATTTTTTTTTGGGGGGGGGGGGTACAAAAATTTTAAAAAACGAATCAAAAATTTGTTCATATAAGTTTTTGTTATGTTTTTACGAGTCATGCAAAAATTTCGGGCGGTTAAAACCCAGTAAACCCCCTCCCCTTGGATACGGCCTCGGTCACTAAGCTTGTCGGGTTTTAAGAAAAGAGTGGATTCTGTTCCAAATAGCTTTAATTTTGCTCATTGCCGTTATTTAATAGGTTCGTTAAATAGCAATTTGTTTCGAAGGGTCCAAACCCATCATAAAAGAGTTTTAGTCTCCTAGGGTCTTTTTGGTTGCACTGTTGGTACTTTAAGGGACTTTATCAAAAGAGATATTATTTTCCTTGGCTATTTTTGGCTGCACCGTTGGTATAATTCTGTATTACTATTTTCTGTTGTTTTAAAACTAGATATATTATAAATATGCACCCTAGAATTTATTTATGTACTTTTTCCCGCAAGACTAGAATTTTATAAGATACAGACCATGTTCTGAAGGATTTCGCCTGCTAACCTCTTCGCAGCTACATCATACACATGATTTCACAGCGGTTCATACGCGGTCTGACTAAAAATAAAAAAAAGGTTTTTCAACTGAAAGTAAGGAGCAACATTAAAACTTAAAACGAACTGAAATAATTACGTATATGAAGGTTGTTGCCTCCTCCTCAACTCCTTGCTCTTTATGCGTTTTACGCTTGCAACTGTAATATAATAAAAAGTACTCAAGTCGGCTCCATAATATTGCCCAATTTATCAGTTTGTATCTGTTATCAATTTGAAAACAGGAAAATTTTTGTGCCGCGTGTAAGTTTTGTATTTCGAGCAAACCGGAAGAACGGGATTGGCTATGCATTCCTATAGCAAATGAAGCTTGGCAAAAAAAAAGATCGAGGACGACCTGCTTTTCGTTCATATCTAGACGGTTGTCTAGGGCTAAATAACTGATGCACGCAATAATATAATAATATAAGTGATGCCAAGTTACATTTGGTAACAAACCCCGATGTACAAAAAATTGTGTCCTCTATGTGCCTTTTAGGGCAAAGTTAAAATCTTACATCATCGGTCAAATATAAAGAAAAGTAGATAAAAAATTGAATTGTGGCGGATAAAAACTTATGATTTATATATTAACTTAGGTTATAAAACTTATGAACAAAAATGGTCTTGAGCCAGATAGAAACAGAAGGGAGAAAATGATTCAAACATAAAAAATTAATAGTGTAAATACTAACAGTTGCTTTCCTTGCAACACGTGGGATTGAACCGGGATATATTGAAAATCAGAAATCCCAGCCTCATCCACAACGCTGTCACAAGGTACGTAGATATGTGATTTTTCTAAGAGACTGTTCACAAAGTTTTCATTGAAAAATCATAATTGTTGCTTTTGTTTTTTCTGTGGTGGGGGGGGGGGTGAGGGGGCTTTATAACAATGACTTTAAATATATAAGAGATTCCGTAACTGACATATGGGCAATGTGAATGTATTGCTTGATTCCTTTCTTACGCTTCTCTTCGACAACCCGAGAAAAAATTTATGTATTTCTCATAGAATTTTAGTAAATAATACTAGAAATCCTGATTTCGATGCAAAAGTTCTGATTTTTTGTCAAAAAATGTTTATTTTTGATTATTCGAATTTGATTATTACATTTTTGACGTGTATTGTTCTGAAAATTAAGCATGAAGAAATGCATTCTTCTATATTCAAAAATGAATTGTGCGCTATGAAATAATTTCTAAAGTTGTCATCATGCATTACGTATGGTAGAAAATTTCCCAGTGCTGATCTTCCAAGAACTGGAGCTTATTTTGCTTTTCCATAAATATAATCTCTTCTGTGACTTTTTTTTATTTTCGAAGTTTAATTTTTTAGAAATCAAATAAATATGAATGCTGATAGATGTTTATATTATTTTTTCGACAAACTAGACAAAATTTCCATATCGTAAATCCTGATTGGAAACAGAAAGTCTGATTTTAATTTTTTCAAAAAAAATTTATTGTGATGTTTATTATTTTTGGGATGTTTAAAGCCATCATAAGTAAGCAAGAAAACATGCACCCTATTATTTCCCAAAATGATCTGTACACTAAGAAATATAAGTGTAAACAATGAACCGTTTCACGGACGTTTCTCAACCGCAGTATATAGTACAAGTATCTTAATACAGGTTAAAACAAAAGCAATACGAATGCAGAGTATGCAATTATTTCGTACTCACGGAACTTATTTTCAGAAGTTGTCTAATTAAACGTTGAACTTACAAATAAAACCAACAATAAACGTAACCCATCTGCAAACGTGACATGCACATTTATTTCCTGTTAGATTTAGTTGTATGTGTTTAATCATGCAACTGTTATCCGTGGGTCACAGATGCTGCGACAGTCCACGGGTCCTTGGCACCGGATGGCTTCCTCCTATAATGGCTCCTGCTTTTCCTCTGGAGAATGAGAACTTGATTTTTATTTCAATCTGAACGTAAACTTCAGTAATGGAAATTGTAAGAAATGTGCCTTATCAGGACAATGGCCGTGGGTATACTTCTATTATCTAGCGAAACAAAATAATATAGCCTAAACCTGAAATACTATAATTTTAATTATTTAATATTTTTCACTAGAGAACTATATGCTTAAAATAATTGAAAAACAAAACCATTCTCTCATTTTCATTCTTCAACTTTCAATTTAGAAAAATGTGAACAAATAAATAGTTTCTTGTTTAGCTATCGTATAGACTATCGTACAAATCGTATAGACTATGGAATCCCTACATTCCCGCTATGTTTTCCTCCTTTAAAGAAAATTATGATTTGAAAGCATAAGCTGTGATACCATCTTTAGCGCTGGACTAAGTAAATCCTAACTTGCATTGTATAGTATTATGACCAGGTTTTTGTTAGTAAATAAAATCCCTCGCAAGTGCCCTTTCCTTTTGATGAGGCGCCGCCTTTCGACAGTGCTAACACTATCTCAGAAACTGCTAGCTATCTCTACTGCATCATGTAAGCCATATGTATTAGACCGCAATACGTAACCTAAACTAACCTAACCAAAATACCAACTAAATATTTAATTAAAATATAGCTACAGTGTAGTTTCCCACCAAGCCGAAGCTAATATTGTCTGGTATAAAGACCATGAAAATCGGTTATTGTCTCATGTTCGCGATACAAGATCCTTGAGTGTGATGGCTATAAGACAAAAGTACCCAGTTTTTTTTCGAAACACGTCCGGTATTCTGGGACATGATTCGCTCTTTGCTAGATTGCAGCTATCGCTGCAATCTGGAATAAAATAGAAATTAAGTCATTCAACTACAAATTGTAATGCTTAAAAATTGTATTATATAAAACCTTGAAGAAGAAATGTCGGGTCAAAGATTGTATTATATAAAACCTTGAAGAAGAAACACCATCTAATAGTTTTGATTCATTTTATACCCTTATTAAATCACCAAAAATTGACTTCTACTCAGTTCCCTTTATTCTTTGGTTTACAAGAACCTTTCCAATTTTTCTTCTTATTTAGTGATAGTAATTGCAGTGATCATATGGTTGGGGCTTTACTTAGTTTTGCAACGACTACTTGACCTACCAAGGTTAGAACAAAACTGAACATCGGAATATTGAACTTAATGCATCCACGTTCAAATGTACGATAAATTAAGATTAAGGAATTAAGGAAATTGCAATATGAATAAATGTGTAACAAACAAAAGTAAACGCTGACAAACTTTTTTTTTCAAGCCCTTACAAATTTATGCCTTAAAATTTTAGATTTAACCCAAGTTAGGATGCAGCTGGACTTCAGAATAGTTTAAGAACATTCCCGACTCGTATCAGACAATCTAAAAGAATTAAAGGATTTTTCGTTGCTGTTAGCAAAAAAAGAAAACGCACTAGAATCAGACTAAACAATGCATATTTGTCCTCCCATGAATATTGATTAACAGTTAAATGTGGGTAAAGGTTGTATGCATGGGCGTTCTGAGGCTCATTTTATTGGGGGGGGGGGCGATCTTCGTCAATTTTACCGAATTGCTACCTGATCTATGCCAAATTTTCTGTAGAAATCAAGAATTTTGCTAAATTTCGGCCAAAATTTTCGCCTTCGGTCAAAATTTTACCGAATGCCAAAAACGTTGGGGGAGCGGCACGCCCCTCGCCCCCCCCCCCCCACCTAGGGACGCCCCTGACTTGTATATAGAATAAAGTAAACGCAATATGAATAAGTACGCAACAAACAAAAGGAATTGTTGTCGAATACTCTTTTCCCAAGCCCTCGCGAATTGAATGACTTACATTTTTCAGGTTCAACCAGAGTTAGGAAGCAACTGGATTTCAGAATAGTTTAAGAACATTCCGAAATCATAACAGCAATGTCTCTTATGTTGTCTCTAAATTATAAATGTCTCTTAACACTTAAGCATATGCTGTTCTAGGGAGTAAAGTCTCAAGCAAGTACCCCCATTTCGACCACCAGGCCTATACCAATAATCAATAGCTCAAATAATGGTAGTTTAAGTGTTGATGATTTGTTTGGCCGAAGTTTGGATAGGAAAGAAATTATTAAAGATGTCGGGAAAGAAGAGAGAGGTAGGTAAACCTAAGTCCTTTTTCCTCTCAAGTTATCTTGCACAAGCGTTGTAATAGCTAAATCATTGAAAAATTGTTTATTATGGTCGCTACCTAGTTAAAAAGCATGGCAAATTGATTTTTTCACTTGAAACTAGGGATGAAATGATTACTTGGAATCGTGACGTGTTTGGGACTTTACCCGAGAAAGTCTTACTCTTGACTGAAAGTTTAGTAGATGTCTCCCTTCAATTGTCTGAACAAATCTCTCTCTTGGAGTCTTTCGAACAAAAGTCTTGAAAACGTGTAAAAATAGGGTGCTTTGGCTGGATATTCCTCTTTTAAACACCATATTTTATGTGTACCAGTAAAACATAAAAGACATGCATGGTACTGTAAACTAGCAGCAAGTATGTTGTTGTATGTTGTAGTATGTTGATGATTCCACGAAACCAAACGATTTTTTCTCATTTTTCTCTAGGTTCTGTAGTAATAAGAAAAGAAAATAAACTTTAAAGTACCAAGGACACCTAAAATGAAAACTAATTCATTAAATTGGTCAAGTGCAAACTTACACAGCCATATACGTCTTAAATTAATGTGAAAAACCGATAATTCATTTTTTAAGGAGAAGGATATCTCGTTCACATAACATATTCCAATGCGAAAGGTTGTGCCATTGTCAAAAATAAAGAACGTGTGCTAAAAAAGCAGAAGAACAGTAGAAAATGACCCAAAAAATAAAAAATGAGCATATTGCCTCAGAAAGTGTTGTTTTCTCGTATGTTCTAGTAAAACAAAAATCGGAACCTAGTTCAGCAAAGCTCTTTTCTTTGAAAAATACTTTTAAGGAATGCTTCTTGAAAAGAGCTTGGCTAGACTAGACCTAGTCTTGATGTTACTAGGATTTTTGGCATTCCAGGATCTTTTAACCATGAAGCAGTGTAAAGGTAAACATTAATGATTCTAAAAGAAAGTATCAATATGTAGGCTACCCTATTGGTAGTTTTACAGACCTAATGACTTCCACTGATAGCCTACCTTATGTAGGCTAAGGTAAGACACCTAGTAGGCTGTGTGATTTGCTTGAATATTTTGATATAAATCTACCTCATAGTTACTATATAATAGTAGCATATACCTTTTATGCTTTTTTTATATTAGAAATACAAATTACTTGGGTGAGCACAGTTTGACTAGGCCTATTAAAGTCATTGGTTCTTTATACTCTAAGCAACAAATATTGTCATTTACTCTTATATACAAAGCACTATAAAATCAAAACAATAGGCAATATTGTGTTTCCTTTGAACATGGAGAAGTATATGATGTCTTTTCTATGACTTTTATAGCATCAAATTATTATAAAGAAAAATGAATTAAGCTATACAGAATACTTTTTGGTATTCTTATTTAATATATAATCCACTAAAATCTCAAACCAAATATATACCATTATCCAACTGATGCATAGAGAAAACAACAAAGTCATACAGATGGCTTTTCATAGTTCCAATTGCAGTTCAGGCAACTTGGTGGTCACATATCAATGCTAAAACTTAGTCAATCTACCTGAAAATTTATGTGGCAAGGAAAATTAGGCTTTGGATGCTTCTTCATCAGCAAGTTCCGTGGACACTGTCTGTTATGAGTCAACCCAAAAATCTTAGTCATCTCTATTGTAATTCAAGTAGACTTTCCAAGTAGGCTTGTCCGCCTAGAGTCTAAGGCATTTTGACCAAGTTTTAGGATCAACATGACCACTAAGTCACCTGGACTTGCAGTCCTCAGTCAGAAAACCCAATCTATAAGCCAAGACAGTTACACTAAAACAGAATTAATTGAAAATTGGTTCACTGAAAAGTTGCCTTGCCTTGTGTGCAAACAAGTGGCATAGGGTCTACCTGCCTAAAGTCTTAGACAGGCAACCCAGTTTATAAGCTCAGACAGTTACACTAACACAAAATTCATTCAAAATTGGTTGACCCAAAAAGTTGCCTGGATTTGCAGGTGAACAGGTGATATAAGGTCTGCCTGCCTATAGTCTCAGGCAAGGGCAGCTGAGTTTTAGGACTAACATATGAACATCAAATTGCCTGGACTCACAGGCAAACCAGCAACAATAATAATAATCGACTGAATTTTCAGAACTTATATCCTATAGGCCTTCCAAAAATCATGGGTATTTATTAGTGAAAAGGATGTCACAGTGTTACACTAAAGCAATGCAGGAAAAAAAGGTACTGTTCTAATATCTGGGGAACATGCAAGAAGTGAAGTTTGGTTAATGCTAGTGAAATAAAACAAAATAGGATAAAAATATAATAGTTTAGAAACAAATTTTGGCTGTATATTTGCACATTAGGAGGGTGGGGGTAAAGCATAGCATATAATAAATACATAACCTAAACTAACCTAGGTACCTTTTTTCCTCCTAAACCCCAAAAAACTAAAGCTTGAATATAGTTCCTGGAGTGACCCTTGTTTATAGAGCATAAGATAGGAAATTACTGGGTAGTGTTATCTGTTCTTGGCTTTTCTCAAGTTGCATTCTTGCATGTTGCCCATATATTACAACAGTACCAAAAAAAAATTAGTGGAACAAAACAGGAATTATATTAAGAACAAAATTAGAGAGTCATGGCTTCTCTGAATGACAAATGTTGATTAAATAAAGCAATACTATTAGATCATTATCTGTCATTGTTATTATGTAATATATACTATTGTATTATGAATCATATACAATATATTATTGTATTGTTTGTACTTGCCATTGTACACTGTTTATTCTAATTCAGCATTAGGCCACATAATTTTGGGGTGTCAATTATGTGAGGGGGAGCAGTTGCCTCAGTTAGACTTTGAAAAATACCTTCTTATTTCTATTTTGCTACTTTTTATTTTATCATGGCTAACTGGTTATTTTTGCCCCATTTACATTTTGAGGATTGGAATCACTGACATAATTACCAGATACAAATCATCAGCACAACTGGGTTTTATTTTTTTTAGTGCTGAGCCTGAATAAAAGACTCTTACTTATTTACTTAATAATAAATAAATTATTTTGGTTATTAGACTTTGAAGTTTATACCACGAGCCTTTGCTTTACGCCTCCCCCCCCCTAATATGGAAATATATAGCCTAAGTCAGCTTCAATCGTTAGTCAGCTACATATGACCTATTTTTCTCATTAGCCAGTTATTTAAAGAAGCAAATTTTTGAGCATAGGGTTACTAGGATTCAATGAGCTGTTCTGAGCGTTCTAGCCCCTTCAGGGCTCAAAAATAATAGTCCCTGTCAAGTGATTATTTAATTATAAAAGAACTTGAAAAATACTCATTATTTTGAATTGTGCTGAAACGCTACATTTTGTTGAAAACTGCAGTCTAGGCTATGTACCAAAAATATGGTGTTTATTTATAATTCAGTGTATATTTTTCACCATTATGGAGGGAGGGAGGGGGGGGTCTTGATAAATTTAGCTATATATGGATTTGCAATGGAGTTCTGACTATACGTATGTCTTATTTTTTAGGCCAGACCATCTTAATATTAAATTAGGCTAATCAGAAAACTTTGAATATAGCTCTGAACTTGGAAGCTTAATTTTTTTATAATGCCCTTTGCCTATCACATTTAAAACAGTTCAAATGGGTGACTTTGATATTGATTGTTTTTTTTGTGCTCTTTTGGATTCTTAAAAAGATATCTTGTATTAAAAACAGGTACTATCAAGGTACTCTCACTTAAATCTAATAGCTCCCTATCCCCCCCCCTCTCTGGATACTATCTTGATAGGATACCGTCTGTGCTTTAAATAACAAAAATATTTAACTTATTGGCACCCCTTCTTTAAAAAAAATCGAGGTATTATGATTTAAATATTATAGCTCACTACTCCCCCCCTCTCTGGATACCACCTTGATAAAATACCGTTTCTGCTTTAAATTAGAAAAAAAAATTTGGGGATCCCTGCTTTCAATAAAAAAAAATTCGAGATATTATCATTTAAATGTAATACTTCCCCCCCCCCTCTGGATACCACATTGATAGGATACTGTCTCAGCTTTCATTAGAAAAATAAGTTACTTAATAATTAACTATGTCACTATATGTTTCAAACAAACACGCAAAATAACGGTAAAAAGCTTTGTGTTCCTTGAAAAAAATTATGTGTATGAATAAGGTGATACAAAGGCAAATACAAAAATGTATAAATTACTCAGACATACCTGAAATTACTGGAAAACTGAGTCACAGATTTGCCATGGCATTCAATAAGATCCAAAGAATACAATTAAAAGGGAGCACACACAAAAGCCAAATTAGGCCAGTAGCCTATGAGAAATCGCAAAATACCCAAGACAATGAACAAGTCCTAATGGGGAGCCCTGGGTCTATCAAAATATTTCAATGGTTTCCTAGAGAATTTGGTATAATTCTCTTCTATGTACATTTTAAATGAAAAAAATAATTAGCCTTTTGGCATCCCTGCTTTTAATAAAAAAAATGAGGTATTATCATTTAAATATAATAGTCCCCTATCCCGTCTCCTATAGGCAATAATTTACAATTTATTTTTGAATCATATTTTTTAGGTAACTTCCAGTTCAATCTTTAATTCCCAAACCTTGTACATAGCTTAGTCTATAGCTAAATTTGTCACAATAGAAGGTTTTTTTGGGGGGATTCAACTTGAAAATAAAATTCTTGACTACAAACGATGTAAGAAATAGCGATTGGGAAACTGCATTCGAAATGATTTGAACTCATTTCATAAAGACGATCCTGTTTTTTGTCAACAAACGAGGAACTGTTTATATTGCAATATTTGCAATTGCATCTGTCTCTTTTTTATGCAAAGTAACAAAAGAGACGAAAATTAATGAACCAGAGAGTAGTGAAGAATTATGGTATACAAAGTAATATTTGGCAGGGAAAATCACTGGTGATAAATCGCTAGGGATGGCACCGTGATTGCGTGGTTTTCGGGGATTCGGGGAACCAAATTTTTTTTCGGGGTGAAGCATAGATTTTCGGGGAAATAACCGAAAATTCGGGGATAGTGCAAGCCCTGCTTGATTTCTAATCAGGAAAATCGAAATACTAAACCACACAAGAAGGAAAAGCTCCGAATTTGCGGTTGACGCAATAAAGAATTGCTGAACGCCGCCGCCTCTGTCGGCGGCGGCGCGCCGGTGGCGTTACGGCACTTCGGTGGCGCCAGGCCTCTCGTCAGCGGCGTTTGGTCGATCCGCCGGCGCGGCGTCGGGGTCTAGCTGGAACAAGTATCCTGAAATGGTATCTTGCATACCATCTAGCGCTTGGTCATCATCAAAATATTTTCTGACACATCAGAATAGTCACTTTCTGAACTTGAGGTCATATTTTTTCACAAAGTGTATTTTCACTAATATATATATAACAATCAACAGATTTTGTAAATTTAAATTTTCACAAATGAAAAACAGTGTCTGATTCGTAGGAAATAGTTTTCTCTAATATTATTCAGCTCCGAAGTTTATCGTTGTTTTATTATTGACAACACTGTTTTGCGAATATATTCAAACTAAAAATGCTAATAGCAGCTAAACAAAAACTCGTAGGAAACCCGGATTTTCAGGTATGAATAGACCTAAAATAGATTAAGAGGGCTAAATATGTTTTCATTTTGGTGTCCTTGGTACTTTAAATGTTTCTTAGTACCGAAGTACGTGTTATTTAGGAAGCAAGGTGTTTCGTAGACCAAGTGACGCAATAATCAGTAACCCAAAAATGGTAGTTTTAGTATTGATTTCTTGAAGGGGGCTAATTTGAGCATTATTACGCCAGTGTCATAACTTACATAAGATATATTTACTTGGGCTCATAATGTAGTTGGTATCACATTCAATTTACGCGCACAAAATCCCCGGTTCGATGCCAGATAGAATTACATCTTGGTTTTTGTGGTAGAAATTATGCAATTCTTTTTTTAGGCTAATACTTTTCTTAAGGGGGGGGGGCTAATTTTCAAGAAGAAAGTAGATCTAACCGGCACATCTCTTGACAATGCTTCGTTAATTTTAAAGGGGTTTGCGCCTTAGATTTTTATTGATTGGGCGTTTCTACAGACGTAAACTCCTGACGAAAAATACCTGACTAGCACAAAAGTTTAATTTCCTGGTAAGAACACCTCAAAGTTGTTTTGAAAGTTGAAAATGTAAATTAAGATACGATTTTCATTATCTACTTATTTCTTATTTTAAAAACTTCCTTAATAAATGACAATAACAGTTTTCTCTATTTTTTTTAAATAATTGGGGCAATCAAACCTAAAAAATAATGGCTCTAAACCAATCGATAACTCTCTTAATTTGTAATGACGTAGTGCCTGTCTATATATATGGAACAAATGGAAGGTGCAGTCTTACAGTGGATGAAGTCAAAAAAAAGTTCTTAGATATAGTAGGCTCACAAAGTTTAGCAAAAAAAATCTCACTTTCGAGCATGCAGGATCATAAGATAGTTGAAATTCTTGTAGAACTAGTTTGCTTGATTACTGTTCAAATTGATTGGAGCACAGACATATATTCCCACATAAGTAGTATAACCAGTATAAGTTCAATAGCATACATTTCAGTCGAGCAGCATTGCATTGCATTGCATTGCAATAGCGGTGGATTGCAGTCGAACAGCAAAACACTCTAACTTTCTATCCCTGCACATGTTTTGGCACCAATTTCAGTAAGTTGGAGCTTTGAGCTTTATGCAGAGTATGCCGAGTTGTCCAGATTTATCTTAGTTTGGCAAATGCATTACCGTATAAGCAACATATTTAATAATTTCTTGGCTTCTGTCAGATTTTATGAGGCTTCCAAGATGTTCAAGCTGCTATATTTAAGTTGTTGCGTATGACTCGTCTTTTGGCTGCTGATTGACAATCCAACTCGGCCGGCTGTGTTTAAGTGTTTATGATATTCTGGTGTAAGTATTATGTTTGATGAGGAAGGAGCGCAGTGGAACCAGCAAAACCACCATCAAAGACTTATTCAAGGAGCAAAACCACCATCAAAGACTTATTCAAGGATCACCATCAAGGAGCAAAATCACCATGAAAGACTTATTCAACTATATTCTCCAATATATCCCAAATATTCTGTTGAAATTCTTTTTAAAACAAGATTTTTAGTTAATTGTCTCTATTCCTTTTCAGTACATCTACCTTAGATTAAGAAAATAAAGCAAAGTATATAAATTTGTTGTTTGCCTTTAGGATTGAAGGAACCTGGTTAGCTGCCAAGAGTTATAAGAGTAATCTTTTTATTGTTGAATTCTAATTTCAGGAGAGAAGATTGAAGAAAGGTGCCAAATAAACCTACTTCAGCGGTTGCTTTCATCTTCATCTGACTTCGAAAGTCAATTTAGACAAGAAACGAAGTCCGTAGATGCTTTAGAAAAAGATTTGAAGCAAGTTCTCAAAATCGGAAATAGCCCAAGAGGATCCATTAATAACTTAAAAAACCTGGAATTGATTGAACCGGCCCCCGTTTCTATTCCGGGAATATTTGTAAGTTTCTGCAAATGGTTAATTTTTATATCAAATTTCGGCGTTGTCTAATGGGTTGACTAATAGGTGCAAGAATAAAATAAGGTAATTCAGTCCTCTCATTTAATTTTGCATTCTTTGTGTATTTTTTTTTTCGCCACTAATTAAAGCTGACTTTGCTAAATTAAAATAAAGAATTAAAGAATTTAAATAAAGAATTATGTCTCCTTTAAAGTGATTCGTAGAGCCTTATCAGGAAGGAAGAAACGGCCATTTTACACAATTTATAAGTTAGTTTTAGAGTATGCTTTTCAATCGATTCAATTATATTAGAAAGTACATCGGAAGGACCATATTGCCGCACAAGACAGGTAAATTTTAGGAGTGGTATCATTAAAAGATACATAATAAGGGGAGAATGGTCTTGAGGAGGGAGAGTGGGGAAGCCTTGAGGAGGAGGGAGAGTGGGAGAGGAAGGGTGTTAGTCCTGTATAACATTACTAGATATGACAATCCTGAAAAGTTTATTCTAGTCATGGTCATCTCAAGTGGTGTAGGCAGGGCCGTATCCAGGTTAGGGAGGGGGGGGCTACTGAATTTGAACTCCCTCAAAATTTGTTTCCGACGAGTAAAAAAGGTAACAAGAATGCATACAATTTTTTTCATGCATCTTTTATTTTCTTTCGTAAACCGCCTCCCCAAACAAAAATCCTGGATACGCCCTTGGGTGTAGGACAAAGGAAGATTTAAGAAAACTAATACTAAAGAAGGTAGAACGTGGTGTTTTATGGAGTGACTTATTTTGTTATTTTAATGCGAAACAGACACCAACACGTGTTGCCTAGGAAGAAGGAAAGGAACGAATGTAAAAAAATCATTTTGTTACCAAAAGTAATAGAAAATCAAGGTTACTTCTACACAATTACCATGCTATTTGAGGCATTTGTCATATCTAAGGATAAAGCTTTATAATACCCTCTTCAGAAAATGTTACCACCAATGATTTGAAATGAGCTGTGATGATTTCTTTGAGCTCCTTGTCAGCTTTGAAATGCTGTTCCCCAAAAGACTTTGCTGACGAGACCTCTGTTCAATATGATACGCATGAAAAGAAACGGTGATCACAACAAAGGATGTGCACAAATTTCTTAAACAACACCCCCCCCCCCCCTACAAAAAGAAACAAAAATCAAACAAACGTTAAACAGCCTGATTCTTCTTGTTGAATTGTACAATTCTAGCGGGAAACTATTCAAAGCAGAAGAAAATACATGCTGGCTTCTGGTTTTGCTCTGCTCAATGACAATGCCCGTCTTCAAAGTCTTCGTTTTCACCTTACGGCTTAATCATCAATTGAAGTCAGACAATTCCAAACATTCGCCATATAATTCCAACCATGTCAGAACACTTTCATTTTCCCCTGAATTGAAAAAAGGGCTTAAGGGCAGTACCTCTAAACAGACGAGCAGTCTGAAGAACTGCCACAGCGTCTCATGTCATTGACGGTGATATTTAATATTACTAAGGCGTTTCGGGGAAAGAGGTGTTTCGGGGAAATCATTGCTTACGATTTTAAATTAATTTTGTTTAACCTCCAAAACATATTCAATAGTTTAAAAGTGTTACTATTTCACATAACAAAAAAAAATCATTGATAAGTGTCACGTTTAGTATAATCTTCCTGAAAATTCTTGTTAGGATGTTAGTATTTTATCTTTGTTTATTTTGCACTTAGGGTTAATGGTATATTTATTGATAGCCTTGAATATCCGAAAACGGTCTTGATTCTTCGAAAATTATGTTAAATTAACCAATTTGTTAACTATATTTATTGTTCTTTTTCAAGTTTGGGAACATCCCTTGTTTTGTTTATTAATTGTAAACTAAGATCTATTCAAAGTCGGTTAGCAACTATCTAAAACTGGGATCTTTTATGCCTCCTCTGTGATCCTCCTTCCTCCAATAATACCCTTTATATCATTCTTAGTGACATTTATGATTTGGATTGCTGATTTTTTTTTTTCTCTCTTATTTTAATCTGTTCTATTTTTAGCCTCTTGAAAAATGTGGTCACCCACCATTGGTCGATCTTCAAGGTACGCCATTACTTTCCCCGGGAGAATTTAGACCCAAGGGGACACGGACTCCCCCACATTCCCCATTAGGGAGAGAAGTAACGGATCTGTGCGACCTGCTGACCCCGCAAGCAATGGTAAATTTTGAAAGTTGTAAACTTATGTGCTTACTTGAATTGTTTTAGTATCTACTTAAAATCCTCGATAAACATTCGCTACATAATTGGTGCAATCTTTGGATGCCGAACTTTTCAAGGCCTGAGATCTCAAATAACGGATAAAATTATTTTGCGTGCGGTTGGACTATGATATGAAAAGTTTGGTCTCCAAGATTCTTTCTTTTTTTTGTACCCATAATGCAAAGATTTTTTTTTTTTTAACATGGATTCCACCTGAAAGCAAAACACTCAAAAATTACTTTGTCAATACGGTCTAATGTGTACCCTGCTAAAACTGCTGTGGCCTTTTCCTCGAGTCTTGGATATTAGATATACCCTATCGGAGCTATATTAATTATAGCTCCTTGTCTGATAAAAATGCAAGGCTATCGCAGGAGTTTAGATTGGCTGGATTATTTCAAACACTGTTATGCGACGGTTTTTCTTTATCACTCTGAGATCTGTAACCCAGTCCCTTAAACTCGACACACTCGATTGGTAGGTCTTCGATTTATTTTCCGTTTTCAAGATATCTAGAAGTTTTCTGGTGTAAGAAAAAGGTATGATATATTTAGTTAATTATTTTTCCATCACTCGTCTGAGAAGAAACAAGGCGGATTCTACGATGTAGTCTACCCCCCTCCCCCCCCCAAGTTAAAAGGAAATTGGTTTAATTTATTAGAATTTTGTAAAAATAAATTGATGGGCATCACCCCCACCCACGCCGTCTCCTCATAAATGAAAAGAGGAATTGTGCCGTCTTTCATTACTAAATTTAAATATTTGGTTAGGTTCCGTCTTCCGTCACAGTTTAATAGTTCTTTTGAGATGTGGTTCGTTCTATCTTTGTCTAAGAAGAAGACTAGTCGTTCAGCTGGGACAAAAATGGAGAACTAAAACTAAGGAATCAGTTCCTTACTAGGTACACTAGTAACTTTGACCTCTATTGAGGTAAAAAAAAGAAGATAGCCGTTGTTTTTGCATCTACCCTAGATTCACTAAACTGATTAAAAGGAAGAGGCGCACAAGAATCCTTTGCAGCACCTGATCTGGTGGTCGCCCATATTTGCTCAGGATTATTCTGATGGCTCTTAAAATGGCTAAAATAATATCCTTCTGTAGCTTTGCATAAAGGTTTACTCAAAGTACAATTAAAATTCTTATAAACTTATAAATTTAGTTCCCTAATAAAGGATGTTTAGTAAAGTTTACATCTCTTTTTAACTAAATTTATTGACGATTATCCTTTTTTTTTCGCCGTTGATAAGCATCTTAAAAACCCCCTACCCACCTTGACTCACTGCTATCCGTCATTATTTAAAAAGAAAAAAATATAATTTAAAAAAATACTAGTCTATTACACTGAAATAAATTCCAAACTCCCACCCCATTGGGGCGCATGCTTTTCATTTGGCCCTTGATGGATGACCAACAAACGTAACAACTAACGTTAAACGTTAACCAAACGTATGGGATAAATAAATTCGCGAAACTCAGATTAAAGTTAAACTCTGGGGAACTCGAAGGTTTGTTTTAGAGACAAAAATACTGCGCAGACACTTATTACTACTGGAAAAGTTTGGTCGTAATCCGTCTTTAAGCGCTTTAACTAATGTAGTTTCAAATCATTATCTTAAGGCATCTTTCAGTCACAGCTAAAAGAACTGCTCTGGTGGTTCAGATTCCAGGCGTAAAAAAGGTATGACGGTCGTAGGATAACACATGAAGTCTGTTTAAAAGCCTGTAGTGGTTGTATCCGCTTATATAGGCTATCAAGGGCGTCAATAGCCTTATATAGGCTATTGATGGTTTAAATTACTTCGTCTAAAGAGCTTTGATAGGTCTTGTATAGCATTAAGGGAAACTTTTCTTTTAGACAAGTAACACCAAAGACTGTACGTTGCTTTCGCCAGCTGCTCGTGGCGGATTTGAAATACGTTCTGTCCATGTTGATCCTGTTCAACCAGAAAACCCGGAATTTGGACAATCAGAGTCACAAAGGCTAACAAAGCAGCAACTTAGTGATTGTCTCGTCCATCTCATCAAGGTAATTTGAAATATGTCATCGCGGTGATAGCACTAGTATTTAATTTCAGGATTTTAATTTAAAATTTTTAGATCCCTCAAAATTTATATATATTCAATATACCAAACTAAATGACAGCTCTAGTTTATCGACCACCCTTGGAGTAATTTACTTGTCCACGAAGGGGGGGAGGGCTAAATAATCTAATGTAAAAAAATAATAACTAATCCACATTAAATTTTTCGTAACCGGCACCACTAACCAGAGATCTAAACACATTTATCAAATTTGCAATTATAATGATCCCCCAGGGGCTCGGCCTTATTTACCTATCCCAAGAAAAAACGGGCTAATAGTCACGCTTGCTAAGAAGTATAACTTTAATAACATTCTTAACATGAATAATATCTCCAGCATTTATATTTTTTTGTATTTTGGTCAAGATGCTCCTCCTATTCTAATCCTCCTTGAAGTACAGATAACGTCGATTGGGCTCAGACAACCAATAATAATAATAATGTTTTATTTATGCTCTCTATGCATACATGATGTACAGTGGTTGTATAAATTAAAAGAAAACTGAAGACTGTTTATGAAGAGAAAACTGTTTAGTAGGAAATAAATGAAAAGAAAACTGAAAAATACAAACTTTATACATGTAATGAAAAGGAAGACGACAAGTAGCTCATAATACTCAGTAACTCATGAATGTATAATAAATAGCTTATGATAGCTCATTGCTGCATAACACTAAAAACATTCATAAAATATAACGCATAAACACTCATAATACATAACGCATAAATAGCTGTTTTATTAAAGCAATGGCGACAAAACTATTTTTCTGTTAAACGAGACAATTAAAGGGAAAATTTAATCTATTTTCTCTAGATCGTCTAAGAAATCGGTCGTATTGTTGACCCATATTAAGAGCGATTTCAAATGCTCCGAATTTTGTATAATATATTTATTTTTGAAACATAGTGGAATTCCAAGAAAATATTCACAAAACCGGAAAAAGTACACGCGGATACGCTTTTTATCACTTTTACTTAAAAACTTCAAAAATGGAACAATGAGAAATACATGAGGTGCAAACATAGAAATATAAATTATAGCAAGTGTTTGTTTATCAGACCGACCTTTCACCCTGACTAGCAGGTCATAAGTTTTCCTAAGTTTTCCCGTACAGACGATAACACCAACTCCCGCGTAGCTTTCATTGTCGGACCAAAAGGCAAGCCAAGGTAGTATTAACCTCTATAGAACACTCAGACAACCAATGTGGTATTAACCTCTATAGAACACTCATTGTCCAAAAATCTCAGGTGTACTAAGTCAGGCTTAAGCTCTTCAATCTATAATTACGACTTTCAGTCCTCTGCTGAGATTAGTACCCCAGTAGGACCTTTAGGAAATTTTAGAAACTGTCGATTGTATGGGTGTTGTATGGGTGTTGCAATCTCAAACTTGAACCTTGAAATTGCTTATAATTGGGAACATATGTGGAGAGGAAACGGAATTATGCTTCATTGTATTTTTCTTGACTCCAGTAAGGAGGTATACCAGGTTGATATTCATATCCATCGTTTGGTCAAAATAATTAGGTTGGCCCATGTCCAAAGCTAAAACGATTGGTTAACACTATATCGGAAGGCATTGAATTAATAGCAGGTTTAAATGTAAAGATATCTCAAATTATTCAAACAATAATTAATGCGACAATATTTTACCCACCTCGATGTCTCACACTCTTCTGAATTTAGAAATGAGGTTGTTTTTATATAGTTATTAGGATGACTGTACTATTTTAAAAGGGGGGCTAAAACGAAGATGCGTTTTAGAACAATGAAAGGCGCTGTTTCCGTATATTAGGGTGCACCGAATCGCAACCGTGTAGAACCTATCGATATTTGCCTATAAGGCCAAAATTGGCCTACAGAGACGTCATAGCACCGCCTATTTTCTAAAGCTCTGAAACTAAAAGTGAACTATAGCAAATAGTAGAGTCTCAAAGATGAGCAATGTTTTGTAGTATTTTTTTATGCTAAGCCCACTGTAGCATAAGTTGGGGGTCTCTAACTTCAAATAATATTATATTTTTCAAGTATTTCTTGCAATTTTTGCTTTGTTTCTCAAAATTTTAGGGAGGAAATATTTATGGTCTGCACCTTTATTATGAAAGTAAAGAGTAACATTATACCCCAAAAAGAGTAGAATTTATTCCGTGTAGGAGGGTTGCTATCCCCTCCTCGCCCGCCCCCTCTCCTCCCCCCCCCCCCCGCTTGCGGTCGTAGATACTTTGGAGGATGCTCAACCGATCGGAAATAGATAGTTATGGTCCATTTTTTAAAATTGGAAAGTGATTCGAGACCAACCACCCCCTGTCATAGAATCTTTATTGATATCTTGTCCTTTTGTAAACCCTTAGGTCATCTGATCCACATTTTGAGGTAGCCATTTTGTACTTTCTCCGTGGCTGCTTAGTTTTGTATGAGGGAAATTTTGCGGGGGAATACGCTTAGCACCACTTCAACTAGGGAAAGATCATCGGCGTAATTCCATCCTTTGTCTAACCCGGCAGCTATTTCGTTAATCATGAGGAGGAAGCATAATGGACCAATCACTTTACCGGTTTTCGAGTAACAACCCAATTATAACCCCCCCCCCCCCCTCCAATGTCAAAATTCTATTATAGTTTTGTATTAAGAAAATTTGCTGTATCAGAGAACAAAACAATGTTTAATCCTGCTTACCAAAACAAAACTCACAATTGGGTTTGCTCTCCTGCCTTGGTTAGATGAAATGTAAAAAGGTAAAGAATACGGCATTGGACTTTACAGTCCCTACCGGCCACGCTGATCTCCATTTCATGACCCTTTATCCAGGAAGAACAAGGGGGGCTGGGGTCAGCCATCCTGGGCTTTTACACACCCTTCCTGTTTACCTCCCCTGGGTTTCTTCAGGTACTCATCTAGAGCTGGGTTGACTCTGGCTAAGCTTATGGAGTCCCGCCACTGACCCCCGTTCCAAACCAAATAACCAGCGACACCAGGACTCGAGCCTCCGTCCTCAGACACAAAGGATTCACTTACCAGTACCTTTTTCAGGTACTGGTTTTTTTTTAGAGCACAGTTATACCGCATATTTGGAGTGGGGAGGGGCTACCGTCCCTCCCCCGTGCTAAATAATCTTATTTAGTAGATTGACTCAAACAATACACGATGGCTAAGAATAGATATTTCACTCCATTCTAGAATTAGATGAAAGTAAAATCACAGTTATACCGTACATTGGAGGGAGGGGGGGATCCCAGTCCTCGGCACCCGCTCTTTATAGAATTGCCACAAAAAACCTACTCTTTTGATATATTTATTGTCATCAAAATTCCTTTTTCGTCTTACGGTTAATATTAGCAATAGTGGTTCCTTACATTTGAGGAACTATTTGATATTATAAGGAAGATTCAACAAAAAGTTAATATATTAAAACAATAGGAACTGAAAACACTGAATAGCATACGGATCTTTTAGGGCTAACTTTTAAAACTGCAGGGACAGAAAAATGGTCTTTATTCCATTCTTAAATGTAAAAATTCAGATCATTGAGGAAACAATAGGAAACAATATAATTCCTAGGCTGACTGTCCAAAAGCTATACAACTTTCCCTGGACAAAAAAAAATAACTTACTAAAAAATAACTAAAAATAACATATGTAAACTTACTGGAGGAGAGGGGGAACTGGTTCCACAGTAACGTAAAATAAGCATGTTATATGAAAAAAAAACATCAAACAATTACGAAGAATCATAAAAATCGGGTCATTTGGGAGAGGCTGGAAAACTATCTTTGAGTGCGCACTTGGTCCTAGTTTTCCTGATTCTTTTTTTTTTTAAAAGACCAAAGAAGTCAAATCTTATGACAATAGGGCAATGTCCTGTGTTTTCAGTAAAGGAAACATTTCTTACAATATGTGAGCAAACTTTTATTACTTTCATCCTAATCTTTATCTTCCGTAATTTCCGTTCGTCAAGTTTGATCCGGGCTATTTAGTACTTGAAAAAAAAAAGTAATTTTGTCTTGTAATTTGAGTAATATTAAACATTCACACATTGAAACAAGTTCATAGGATACGATTTACTGACTCGGATTGCCCCTATTTCCATTATCGTCTTTCTTCAGTTGTACAAAGCTTTAGATAATAATTTTACTATTCCGTTGTTCGCAGTATTTACTGCATAACGGGTTTTGGAATAAATTAATAAAAGGCCAAACAACTGGTCTTTTAAAGGATTTTGGAAAAAACTTTTAAGATAGCCATTTGGTCCAGAAAGACCTCCAGGGTAGATATCACCCCCACATTCTTGGTGCAAATGAACTTAAAAATGAAAATTAAACGTCGTTCACAGATAGAACTTAGTAAAAAAAAAAGGCAGCCATGTTTGGTCTTGGTTGTCCGATCAGACAGGAGCTTTAGAAATCGTTATCTAGCCCAAGATTTCTAGAATTTCCTCTGGAAACAACGCACGTGCCTGAGTAAACCAAAAGATGCTATGTTGGGGAAAGGGAGTTGGACGATAGGACAATGGGACTTGAAATTTTGTGTTGGGGAAAGGGGCTAAACTATCTTTTGTCTATTATTCCCCAAATTGTTTTTGCACTGTTAGCACTTATGAGGCTACTTTGTGTTGGGGAAAGGGGCTAAACTATCTTTTGTCTATTATTCCCCAAATTGTTTTTGCACTGTTAGCACTTATGAGGCTAACATTCTGTGCACACTGTGCGTTGCCAGCTGATCAAAATGACACATCTGCAATAGCTCGGGGACGGATTGGGAAATCAGATTGAAACTCTTCAGGAATTGGGGGGGGGGAGCAAGTGTGCATTGGATTGTGTGGGTAGAGCCATATCAAAAGATACTATATGCATCCAGGCTATCAAAACGTCATATCTGCAATCTCTCGGGAGATACTCGAGGGCTGGAGTTCAAACTTCTAAGTTATTTTTTTTTGGGGGGGGGAGCATGTAAACCTTAAGTTTTAGCTTTGGGAACGGGAAAGTGAAAGGCTAAGCACATTTTGTCGCAAATCAGTAAAGAATAATGTGCCTAACACTTTTGGCACTTTACGTTCCTTTGGGACGTGAATCCTGGTTAGCAAAATAGGGTGTCTGTAATATCTCAAAAACAGTTTGGGGATTAAGTTGAAACCTCAAGGGGGTATTGGGGGGACGGATTAAGTGGATCCTAAATTTTTACTTGGGAAAGAGACAGAGGTAAGTCTAAAGACAGTATGATTATGTAGGCTATTAGAATAAAATATCTGCATTGTCCCGGAACGGCTTGGGGGATATTGCTGAAAGTCTCAGAATGGGGGATTGGGTGCAAGGGGTCTTTAACCTTTGTGAGGGTAGAGTGGTTAAGAATATGATGTCTCTGATCCAACTAAACGTTTTTGCAAGTAAGTTCCTATTGGCATCAGAAGCCTATTCGCGTTTAATCAGGAAGGTAAATGAAAAGGCACTATGGGGGAATAGGTTGTTAAAATAGCGTGTGCGCGATATCTTAGGGGTAGGTATTATGTTGACACTTTCAAGGACTGTAGTAGGGGAGGGATAATTGGATCTCGAATTTTGACTTGGGAGGGAGCTATAAAAGTTTTCCTCCAATCCACTCAAATGTTTTTGCACTTTAAGCCCTATATAATAAGGTATCCACAATTTGCTGGGAACGTCATGAAACTTTTGGGGGGGGGGGCAAGTGGAATTAGAATCTTGGCTTGTGGAGGAGAAAAAGTACTAAAAGTTTTGGTATCTAGTCTGTTTGAAGTTTTTATATTATCAGCCTCTATTAGATTAGAATATATTCCCGGTGAAGTATAGATGTAGACAGAAAGTAGCTTGGGGGAACGATTTTAAATGTCCATGGGGTGCTGGGGACCGAGGACCTCAGTTTTTAACTTGGGAAAGGGCCAGAGGAGAACCGAAAGAAAACAGGTTATCAAAAAGGCATATCTGCAATATGCCAGAAACGACTTGTGAAGATTGAGCTGAAACTTTTCGAGGGCTGGGGGAAGAGGGGAGGAGGCAAGGGACTTTGTCTTTTGTTCTTAGAGGGAGGAGACGTTAGGGTCAAAAATATGTGTCTCTGAACTGCCTAAAATTTTTGGCAAAATTAACCCCATGGGAAAATCTGAATGTATTCACGGTAAAATAAAGGGGTAAATCATAAAACAGTATATTCAAACGATTTATCAAATAGCGAAGCTGTAATATCTTTTTCAACTTCAGTTCCTCTTCAATCTTCTTCAACTAATAATATCAACTTCCAAGGAGTGTGTGAGGAGTGCATAGAGATATGTTGGTTTGCCCGAAAACGGGCCTTTCTTTAAAGCTTGAAACTCATATTCATAAGCTTTTGGACCAAAGGGACCCTTATACTCAGAAAGAAACCATTGAAAAACTGGTTTCATCCGAAAATGTCTTACTCATTTGCTTTTTATCTGATCAGTTTGGACTCACAAGACCATTGTTCAGATCGTTCCAGACTAGAAGACGTGCAAAAATGTTTCTTTAAATTTTGCTCCCTTAAATCCCTATAAAGAAAATAAATTTGAAACTAAGCTTGATTCTTTCGGTTCCTTATCCCTGAAATTGGACGCAAAACATTTTTCGCTTCTGATAGGCTTATAACTTAAAAGATACGTAGAAGGGCCAGGTAGACTCTAATGAAAACCAAAATATTTTAAGGATTGACCATATCGATGTGTGAAACCTGATAGTGGACCAATGAATTCCTCTCTCTCAGATTGACTTAGAATTATAGGGTTTGTAGATAGAGGCGACGAAGGGGGAGTGGTAGGGGAGGTTGCAAATTTAGGGTTCAAATTTTCAGGTAGTAGCCCTCGTCATATATTTAATAATCCCTAAATCGAAGG
Organism: Artemia sp. Qi Xiang Cuo; assembly: GCF_049724085.1. NCBI lineage: Eukaryota > Metazoa > Arthropoda > Branchiopoda > Anostraca > Artemiidae > Artemia > Artemia sp. Qi Xiang Cuo. The sequence goes on along the minus strand of NC_142808.1, from coordinate 26,210,661 downwards.
CCAAACGAATGTAAGAGGAAGAGATTTTTTTTTGTATGGATTATATCGTTTCTTGAAATCTCGGAATAGTTTTACGATTGTCGTAAAACTTTCAAGGTAAGTAGACTGGACAATATTTGGAAGAAAAATCTTTGGAAAAAATTTCTCCAAAACTTTTCCAATATTTGGAAAAAATGGTGATAATGAATTTTGGAAGAAAAATCTGACTATACCCATTCTTAATGTGAAAAATCCGTTTTTTTTTATCTACGATTCAAAATTCCAGGCTATGGAGACACACCTCAATTAAAACTTCTGAACAGAGAGAACCTCAACTAATGCAAGAAACTAAGGAAGCACATCTGGTTGAATGAATATGTGGTGTCTTTTTTTTCTGCTTTTTAACATGATAAAACATAACTTTCTTTTAATAAATGATGGTTAGGATGGGCTTATTCCTTCAGAAGATCAAAATTACGCAGATTCTCCTTTCGTATGAATAATCACTTCCTATCAACCCGAACATGTATTAAAAAAAAGATATTAATAAGTATTTGTATACTTGAGTGAATATTCAAAGTTGACTGAATATTCAAATTATTTTATTGAATTTTCAAATTTTGTCCAAAATTTAAGTTGTAATCCAACGTTCTAAGCAAAACACAGAAAAATGACAAATATACTTAATAATGACCAATAATAAAACTATTAATTAACAACGAACTGATATTGATTTAAAAACATTCATTTAAAGAAGTTTTTTCAAAAATAGTAAAGAGCCATAAACTTAAGATGAGAAGAAATAACTACGTCCCCTTGTTCGAGGACGACTTGTTTTTCCTTTAGCCCCAGATGGATGACCAAACAGCATAATCTTTGGCAATCTGTCATCCTTCATTCGTAAACGACCACTTAAATCTTTTTTCATTATAGCCCTAGGAAGTGAGATCGAAGCATATTTTCCGTGCAGCTTGTTGGTTGACATACGATCAGTAAAAATGGGTGACTAAAACTTTACTTAGACTCTGGAAAACATTTAACAAATCTTCTTCTGCCTTCCGAGGCGGCCTCGTTTCAGAACCGCACTTGACAGATGTCATTACCGTAGCTTCCAATATTCTAGTCTTGATTCGCAGATTTATCTTCCTATTCTTCCAAACTTTTCTCCAGCATGAAAAACAGCCACTGGTCAATCTATGTCTAGAAGAGTTTTACTTTCCCATTTGATTCTGTACTCTACCCTAGTATCTGTCGGGTCCCTTAGGGTAAAGTAGATCAAATTAATTTACTGAACTAATGACTAATCCCTAATCTATAGGCCTACTGACTTTAATGTACTTATCTGGTATATCATACAAGCAAGGCCGTACCCAGGATTTTTTTCTGGGGGGGGGGGGTTACTCAAAGATTTTTTTTCGGGAGGGAGGGGGGCTACACAAAAAAAAACTCAAACGCATAAAAAATTTGTTTATATCCATTTTTGTTACGTTTATATGACTCAGACAAACATTTTGGAGGGGAGCTCAAACCCCTCCCTAACCCCCTCCCCCCTTGTTTTTCCTAACCTTGCATACAAGGTGAGGGAACCCTCACTAAAGCTTTCTATTGACTGAATCGAATGTCTATTTTTAATATATAAGAAGGTGGACTAAAGGGATCTTTTGATTCAGAACCTTCTCAACTGTTTAATCTTAAGCAATTTGCTTCGTGCAGAATACCTCTATAATTATCACACTCACTCTTATCATTGTTCATCACAATTTAACTTATTTTCAAAATGCTGTGCCACGGCTCTCTTTAACATTTTCCTCGTAATTAATTAGGGCCCCGTTCCTATCTTTAACTAAGATAAGTCCAGATTGATTACCCCCTCTCTATTTCTTGACATGTCAATACAATATCTTACTATTGTACCGTCTTGCTGCATCTTCCAGATCCTCAACAATTTTGTCATCGGACTTCATTTCACAGCTACTTAGTTGATACTTTAATGCCTTCGTCTACTTCCCTCCGATTCTCATATGATACAACACTCAAAAACATCTTGGACAACCCTCTCCTGTTTTCTACCAAGCGCAAAGAGTCTTTGCTAATATTCCCATCTGTGTTTTTAACTTTTCTCCTAGAGGCACTTTCTGCTGAAGCACGTTCTATCCTGATATATAATGTACGGATGTAGACGAGAGTTTGGTTCTTTTGTGGATGTGTTGTATTAATTTTTTCATTTTTTAAAACACTCACAAAAAGAGTATAAGTAGAATAACGGTGAAAATAAATAACACAAGAGAAAAACACATTCAGTAGAAATTAGATGTAGCGAGGGGATGAGCGCGCGTAAGCCACACCTGAAGGTTATCTGCCATATCTGTAACTTCGGAAGTATATCAGAAACGCCTTATTACTAACAAGCAGGTGGTTTTATGTCTAAGGATAAATATAATAAAATTTAGAATATTCTATCAGGATTATACGTACTTACATTATCATTCTTTAGAATAGGGAAAAGAACTGAAGCGTGGAAGAGAGAATGGTCGCAGTCAGTGAAATCAATTTTGACCAGAGCTCGTCTACTATATTCTTAACGATTTGCAACAATCTTTACATAATTAACCTGGATTTTTTTTTTAAACTAATTTTGGCAAAAGTTCGTTGACGCAAACTCGAAAAACTGTTAGGAATAGAGATACCAAGCTAATGGATAGAATCCTGTTTTCGTACTGGGATTATTTGTGTGTGAATTAGAGTTACTTCTTTATTTTATCAGAGTGACTTTTTTTCTTTATTTTTAGCATGACCGAGAGTTTTTCGACAAGATCTACAAGCAATACGAAAACAGGTGCAATATCAGTAAATAACTTGGAAGAATTAGCACCGAACTTAATGTTTTTTTTACGATCATTCATCAATCATCCTCTCAGTTATGTGGGAAGAAACGTTAATGGTACTTTATATTCTAACTCCTTATCGAATGACTTTTGCATATACTACGTGACAAAAATAAAGAACTTATAATTTATCAATTTGTTTTTTATTGCAACGTTAAATAACTAAGATGGAATGAATAGAAAAGATAATAAAAAAAAAAAACGATTTTATGGCAATGTTCCCGACGTCGTATAAAATGTCAAAAATACTGAGACTTAAGATTTTTTTAATACCAGAGCACTGGTAATCCTGAGCCTAGTCTACTAAATTTTGCTTCATAGCGTTAGCTGAGGATAGCAGAAGGAATAAGAATGAACAGAAGGAATCCTAAATATTCCTAAATATTAAATCCTAATATATATTAAATATTAATATATAATATATAATAAATATATAATATAATAAATATTAAATATATAATAAATATGTAATAATATATAATAATATATAATAAATATTAAATCCTAAGAATCCTAAATATTCGAAGGCAGTTTTATGCAGTAAGTTAGATTAATCGCGAATTTGCATTGAAATGAGCTTGGTGTTGCCAGTGTTGAGATCTTGTGTCTCCAGACGACCTGGCCATGTGTCATTGCGAGAGCTTAGTAAACAGGGATATTGGCTGCTTGTAGGGAACGACTAGTCCTATCCAGTCATCTAAAAGAGGGTATGCCTTAAGTTTGTTTTCACTGTAATTGGAATGGGTGAAGTACTACTCAGGCAGATGTATTCAGAGGCATCTTAAGCAGGTGACCGGGGCATCTCAGAATTTTAGGTCTTCTTCCCATTGTTGTTGATGCTTTTGCTGTGTTCCTTTTCGACTCTCGGCTTAATATTATCGTGTTCGTGGTAACGAACTGTAAGTAAGGAGTGACCCGGCTCAATAGTAACCGAAACTCTAAAAAACGAAATTTTGATACCAATAGATACATCAAAATAATCGAATTTTATGCTGATTTCAATTATGTAAGTTTCATCAAGTTTAGTCTTACCCATCAAAAGTTGTGAGCCTGAGAAAATTTGCCTTATTTTCGAAAAAAGGGGAAACATCCCCTAAAAGTCATAGAATCTTAATGAACTTAAAATAATCACAGAATCTTAATAAATCCCACTATCAGATTCAGTGTATCAGAAAACCCTACTGTAGAGGTTTCCACCTCTTTCCTGCAAAAATGTAGAATTTTGTATTTTTTTTTCCAGAAGAAAGATCAAGGATGCGTGTTGTGGATGCGTGTGCGTGTGTGAATAGCGTGAGAGGGCTCATTCTAAGAGAAACTGAAAGTCCTAGTGCCCTTTTAAGTAACCAAAAAATTGGAGGGCAACTAGGCCCCCTCCCACGCTCATTTTTTCCCTAAGTCACCCGATCAAAAGTTTGAGATAGCCATTTTGTTCAGCATAGTCGAAAAATCTAATAGCTATGTCTTTGAGGATGACATAATCCCTCACAATCCCCGGGGGAAGGGCTGCAAGTTATGAGCTTCGCCCATTGTTTACATATAGAAGTATACAGACGTTTACAGGGGGATTTTCTCCTGGTGGGAGGGCGCGGGGATGGTTACGTGGAAGGATCTTTTCATGGGGAAAGAGAATGTTCCATGAAGGGGACGCCGGATTTCCCAGCATTGTTTAAAAAACGATCAGAAATTAAAGTTAAAAAAACAGGTATTTTTTAACTGAAAGTAAGGAGCAGCATTAAAACTTAAGACGAACAGAAATTATTACGTATTTGAGGGGTTTCGCCCCATTGTCAATACTTCGCTCTTTACGCTAAAGTTTTTTTAGTACTTTCAAAAGAGCTATTTATTCTAACTAACCGACCTTTGGGATTCAGGGGTCATTCTTAAAGAACTGGAACAAATTTCGAACCTTGGCATAAAGAGCGAGGTACTGACGAGGGGGCGAACTCCCTCATATACGGAATAAATTCTGTTCGTTTTAAGGTTTAATGCTGCTCCCTACTTTCAGTTGAAAAAACTTTTTTTTTATTTTAATCTCTTTCAAGCGCTGATTCATTTCCAATGATCAGTTCTCTCAAAATGTTAAAGTCAAAGGTGCAAAAATAATGAAAACACGGACTTTGTAAATTAATTTAACTGCACATCTTAGATTCTTTTAATATACTAATTTCATAGATGTTTGAATTTCGTATTTGCAACTCCTCAAAAATTCCAAATCCCCATAGACTCTTTTTGTGACAAATCCCAGATTTTTAAGGCAAAGTTTAAAAAAGATGCGAAGTTAAACCTATATATGACACTCTATTTTAGCAAAAAATCGTGTTATTTTTGTTAACTTTTTTCCCTAAATATTTTAAATACTTTTAAACCTAAAAGCATACAAGAATCAATTCAAAAATTAGTACTTTACTGGAAACTAGGCTTTCTTGAGTTTTTAGAGAGTTAGAATCGTGTCGTAAAATTATTGATTTCATGGCTGGTTGAAGACTATTGAAAGCTTTGTGAATTATTCTTTTATTTTCTCCAGGCCACTCAAGGTTTTTCTGTTTCTATTTCTGTTCTGCTGCATCGGTATTCTACCACTACAGTGAAATATCACGAGTCAGTTCGTTTGAAACAGTTTTTTCAAAATATGATAAACCGCGGAGCGGTAATTTTTATTTGTTTTAGGTTTCAACTTCGCTCTTTGCTTCCATCAGAAAAACGTTTTTTTTTGTTTTTTTTTAAATTATTGACACAAAAAGATTATTTTCATAAAAAGGTGGATTAAGATGCGTGTATTTTCAAAGGTATCTAAAGAACGGCGGTCAGGATGGCTTCATCCCTAGGCTATAGAAGACACATATAACTTAGATTTTTATTTTATATGAATAATGATCCCCCTAGCCATCCACTCGAAATTCCATAGGTAAGATATAATTAAAAAAAATTGGAAAAAATACTACTGATTAAAATGTTTTCCTGAATTTTTTAGGCTAATTTAGACTACAACCGAAGTTTTAGTTCCTAAAAAGAAAAACTGAAAAACAAAATTACAAATATTCCTAATATTAACCAATGATAAAGATATTTCAATTGAAAACAAACCATAAACAATTTCAAAAATGTTTTCCAAGAAAGAAGTTTCTCAAAGAAAAGTAAGGCTTTATCATTAGAACAAGCAGAAATAAAGTCATATAATACCTAAGCAAACAGAAATTACTATGAATGAATAAATGAAACCCAAAACGAACAAAATTGAAATTAATAATCGAATAAACCATAAAGATGAAGCTCTGGTTTTTAACAGGTCTAGGGAGCGGTAGCCCTACTCTTGTTTCTGCTGATTTCTGTTCGTTTTATTATTATTCATTTTAATTTATGTTATTTTTTATCTATTCATTTATAGCATTATCTGTTACCTTTATATTTATGTAAGTATTCATTTTCAATTAAATTCGTTTGGATAAATTCGAAAATAGTTGAAATTAAATAGTTCAATTTTTTTTTAAACTTTAAAGTAATCCCGTAAAAGTTTTATAAGAATATGTTGTTACCAATTCTTCTTTGGAATTTTGGCTTCTATTAGCATGAATCACTGTTTACAATTCTTTGCTACGGAATGTTTGATGAAATCGAACAAAATTCAATTCAAAAAAAGAAAAAAAATTAAAGTAACACTGAAAAAAAATAGAAGAATAAAACATGGGTAATTAGAGCAAATTTGTTAAAAATGGAAAGATTAAATTATATTATCAAGTTTTGTTACATTTTTATACAACTTGCAGAAACTTGTGGCAAGTTCAACACTGGAGGGAAAATGGGAGATTGCTGGGCAGCACTTGAAACGCATTTAGGAATTTTAAAGGCTCTATTGGATGAACGGAGACAGTGGGCTTCCGAATTATTAATATTATAATAGGTTAGTAGTTGAGGTAGAAGATTATTGTGGAAAGCAGAGTAAGCAAGCAATAAGTTTAGATTTTGTATGATTTGATCAAGTGGAGCTATGCCAAAATCTGAATACAAATCACGAGTTGGATATAGACGGGGAAGCCGAAAAACTGCTTTAATGGCACAGTTTTGGGCAAATTTGAGTTTTTTAGTGTAGGACCGTTTTGTATTTCCCCAAACTGTTCCGCAATAAGAAAGGTAAGGAAAAATAAAGGAATAATAGAGGGTAACTAGGATGTCAGGAGGAAGAAAATAATTCACACAGTTAATCATAGCTACTTGTCTCAAAATTAGTGTTGTGATGTAAGAAATATGATTAGAGAATGACAAGCATGAGTCAATAAATACAGCAAGAAACTTGGCAACCTCCACTTGTGGGAGGATGTCGGAGGAGTACCTGAGACCAAGAGCAGGTTGAATAACGTCTTTGTTGTAGGGAGTTCTGAATAATACTATTTGACTTTTTTTACTATTAATGGTCATGTTATTCGTAAGGCACCACGCCTGGACTCTGTTCAGAAGGACTTGGGCAGAGGTTATTGCCAATGGTAGAGTGGTGCCAGTGATGAAGAAGTTGCTGTCATCAGCAAATAATACAGGATACACTGAAGGGCCCAGGTCTATAACAAGATCATTGATGAATAAGAGAATTGAAATAGGACCTAGAACGGAGCCTTGTAGAAAACCCCTCCGAACAGTTAAGAACTTAGAGTATACTCGACCCAAGCTCACAATTTGTACCCTTCCAGAAAGATATGATTCAAACCAAGAGAGGGAGACACCACGAATACCATAACTATTTAATTTACTTAATAAAATACTATGATCGACCATGTCAAAGGCCTTAGAAAAATCCAAAAATAAGCCCAATACAGTTTTTTTAAGGTCGAGTTATGAGCGCATGAACTGTGTGGCGTCAATTAGAGTATGAGAAGTTGAGAATTTCGGCCTAAAGCCATATTGGTGAGGAGAAATCAAGGATACGGAGTGCTGACTGTCAAACAGAAAGGGAGACAGACGTCTGAAGATGATTCTCTCGTGCACTTTGGACATAACAGGAAGAATTGAGATTGGAAGATAATTACCTATCTCAGTTGGATCGCCCTTTTTAAGAACTGGAATAACAATGGCTGAATTTAGTAAATCAGGGAAAATTCTATAGGTTAAAGAAATGTTGGCAATGTGCTTGGTGGGCTTGTAAACAAAAGGAGATATGGTCTTTAGGAGCTTATTACTTAATCCAAGACAGTCAGGAGTAAAACTATTAGGGAGAGAACCGATGATTTGAAGTACCTAATTTCTGTCAGTTGGGCAGATGAACATGGATCTAAGAGTGAGGCAAGGGAATACAGCCTGTGAGGAGGAGCGGGAGTCAGTATGAGGAACATTAGAAAAATAATTATTAAATCAATCAGGTGCATGTAAAGGGTCAATTAATCTACCATTTGTGTCTTTAAGGCGAATAGGTATAGACTTTGATTTTCTATTTTTTGAAAGTATACCATTAATGGTGGACAAAATTGTTTTTCAGATTCCGTTTGCAATTGAGAATTTTTGAATAATAATTACTTCTTTTTGCTTCATGGATGTGTTTTGTGCATAAGTTTTCATAATGTTTATAGTTAGATAGGTCAATATCACTACTGGTCTTACAGGCTAACTTCTATAATTTGTTTTCACGATATGAGGAGCCAATGAGGCTATGTGACATCCAGGGGCAATTGGGATATTTTTCCGGTTAGGTCTACGAATAGGAAAAGTTGAATGGATAATCTCACTTAGCCTTTGCGCAAAACCATTTGTGGCAGAATTTACCTTTTGACAATTTAAGACATCGGACCAGTCAGTGGTTCTTAGGCAATCGATAAAATGGTTTATATTTGCAGAGCTGTAATTTCAAGTACGTGTTAGGATATTAATTCTAGAGCGTAGGGGTAGTAGTCGTGAAGGTACGGACAAATAAAGAAGAAAATGATCTGACAGATTCTAAAATAATATATTTGAGGACAGGTGATATACCAGGGGAGTAGTACCAGAAATGTTATCAATTAATACTGAAGTTGATTACACAGAATCAAATCTACTGGGGAAACATCAAATAGTTCTTCTCGTTCTTTTCTAAAATTTTCTTTTTTTTTCGAATGGATGGGCTATATACTGAATAAATAAGCTCCAAGACTACACTATAACCCCTTATCCACCCTTTGCATTGGCACACAATTTTGAGATAGCCATTTAACTCAAAACGGTGAAAATACCCATGAAATAGGTCGCAGGGGGCAGGGGGCATGACCCATGGACAAAGGACATCTCTAAAGACAGCATCAAAATTGTGCAAATGGCCCTTCCTTCCTAAATATACTTATGTAGAAAACACAGACATGCTGGCCCTTGTTAGGTCGAAATTATGCAATGATTTTCTGTCTATATGATTGGAGGCCAAAAAAACAATCGTAGAATTGTTGTTTAAAACTGAGATAAATCCTAACAATGCCGCACAAGTCAAGTTTAATTTGTGGACTGGGATGATAACCAATATCGCGATCAGTAAATGAAATCTAAAACGATCAGAAATTATAAAAAATGAGAGCTGAGCCGCCAACCCCCAAGAAGCGCAAGCGGAATTTGTGCTTTACTGTAAACGGTATGTTTTGAACACACATTATTTTAAATTGGTGGCCGGCGTTGGCTTATGTTGGATCTGTCCGATAGGCTAGGAGTGATCCAGAAAAGGGCGCGGAGAATTATTTACGGTCGGAGCAGAGTGTCTTACATTCTCCTCCTCAAGAAACTCTGCCTTCCAACCTTGGCAGCCCGAGTGTTACTCTTTGCAACGGGAATAATCTGCGTCTTAACCCATGTTTTCAATATCTATTCCTAGCCCACCACAGCCCCATTTACCTGGATCAAAAGCACAAAAAACTCCGGTTCTAAATCCTATCAATGCAAGAACTGATTGTTATAGAAAGCGCTTTGTTCCAGCGTTTGTTGAAATCCTAAATAAATGAAAATTACGCTCTTATCTTATAATGTGTCAGTTTGTTTGTTAGCGTTTTGAAATGACAGGCCAGTCGGTATCATCGTTTTCTGTTTTTTATATTTTACCTGACAAAAAACGACAATTTCAGCAGTTTAATGTTGTGAAAGATCGTTTGTAAATAAAGTATTCAAACTAAACTAAACTGGAAACAATATATGTTTTAAACCATTCCTTTTTTTTGCATAGCTATAAAAAAGAACATCCAATAAAAATTATAAGGATTTGTGGAGGCAACAACAAAATTCCTTAGAGTAAATACATTTGTTATTAATTTAGTTTAATATTTTGAATTAACTATTTTTTCGGTGCTATTTTTCCTTTAGCTTTATATCATTCAAAAATATTGAAAATTAATGCATAAATAATGCCTTTAAGGCATCAACTGACATATTTTAAATCAATCTGTTTATTTTACAGCCAATCATTATTTGTGATAGTTTCTGTTCTTTTGAAGTTAAACTCTTTTGTTGTTGTTTTTTTTTTTTTGCTTGCTTTAGGTTTAACTTATTCTTTATTGAATATTATTATTATTCTTTCACAGTAAATTAATTCGTTTTAGGTTTACTTTCCTTTCACAGTAAATTATTTCGTTTTAGTAATTTATTACTAAAATTTATTTAGTAATATGAAAATTTTATTATAATATTATCTTATAATGAAATTTAACAAAAATTATAAAATGAAATTTAAATTAAAAAAAAACATAATAAAATTTTAATTTATGTAAAATTCATAATTTATAAAATTTATAATTTATTACGTTATTCTTTCAGAGTAAATTAATTCGTTTTAGGTTTACTTTCCTTTGAGAAACTTTTTCCTTTGAACGTTTTTTGATTAATACATAAGAGTTTATAATTTCGAGGTGGGCTCGCTCAAAACGTATAATTCAGTTAAGTTTTTTTCTCTGCACTTTTTTGCTTTTAGTCTATTTATTTTGTTGTTTGGCAAATTGTGAGCAAATCGTAACTTTAGTGCCGTATTCGGAGTTTTACAGCTAGAAGTGGTTGTAAAACCAGTTACAAGAGTCTAAGACAAGTTCGCATAATAAATAATGGATATAAAATACGGAGGGAAATACCATAATCTGCCAAATATAAGACAACTTTGAAAAGGAATTAGTTCTAAGCTATCTTATTTTACCTCTAGGCACAATTGAGTTTGCTGTGTGGGTACTAATCCATTTATGTCCAGTCTCTGACGTTAGTTTATTTATTGTTTCCTTTGTCAATATAGGAATGAGGAACCACCTGCCTCCTTGGATAACTTTCGTAGCAGGTGATTAAGGGGCACTGATTGATTGGTCGTTCATTTAACCGATCTTCACATTGTTCTTCTCAGCTCTTAGTTTCACTTTCTGCGATGTTCCAGTGCCCCGCTGTCTGAGGAAAAGAAAAAAGAGTTGCCGTATATGCAGAATATCGTGGTTTCAGTCACTTTTTTTTATTTTCAGGCTAATATGTTGTTCAAGCCAAGGGACGGTAAGTTCCTTATATAGGGGTTTTGGACAAGGCGGTTCTAATAGCGTACTTCTTGCTTTGATCTGACTATATATTTAGGAGTTATGGATTATTATATTTTTTAGTATTGGACGTGATCGTCTCTTACTAGGTTGCAAGCTACCGGTGCAACCCGGATATGTCGTCTATTAGTTGTTCAAAGGAGAATAGCCGATATACTGACAGAGAGCAAGGCAGAAGGGGTAGGGCGTGGAGAAAATGAGCATAGAATTAGTGCCACTTTCTTTCTTTTTATTTAGGCTGCAATTCTGCCACAACCTAGACTATTTATGAAAACAAATAATTGCTAGACCTTAATAAAGAAAAGAACACGTGTGAACTTATTTAATTCTTACTTTCAAGATCCCTTGCACTACTTCACTGTGGTTTGACTTCGGAATTCAACATGTTGCATATTACACGACAGAGTCAGGGTGACACCCGGTGAAAAAAACATTATATTGTAGTGATTTTTTGGCTGATTTAGTAATTTTCTTCAATAGTCTAGTGATTTATATACTGTTTTAGGGATTTTTTAGGCAATATTAAAAATCACCAGAAATAGCGATAAATCACTAGGGGTGGCAACCCTGGGCAGAATTCAAATTAAATAGCCTGTTCAGAATTCAAATTAAATAGCCTGTTCAGAATTTGACGGCACGCATCAGAATCTCTCGGCTTACCGCTGTGCCATGCTACACTGTTTGATAACAGAGAGTGGTAAAAAAAAAACTTGTTTCAATGACAGTAAAGCTCTATTGAAACACTCCTCATGAAAAGTCTTCCTGGAACAGAAATTTTTCAAGCCTCATCAACACAAAAAGATGCTTTCCTTACCACTTTAAAAATATATGAATCCAAATGTACTTTCAAGATATAATTGCTTGCCGACTATTTACCGTTAGTTCTATGGAAAGGGCAGGCTTTGATTTTCTGTCGTTCATTTAAAGGTGTTCTGGAACATTATTCTTCTTCTGAAAGCCATTTCTATTCTTTGTGCCTTGCTTTCAAATATTGCTTCTAAAGAGAATAGAGAGTTTAATAAAGCAAGAGCTATTCATTCATGAAAATCATGCTAGCATTGTTGCCCATTGTTTTGGGGCTCAGAAATGGGGAACTTTGTGATTAGAACTTTTTTGAAAAGGTACTGTAAACAGACTGCTTAAAAAAGAAGCTTTTCAACAAAAGAGTATTAATTTGAGTGCTTCGGCTTGGAAGTTCTGTATGCTAGGCAGATTGTGTGTCTTTTGATTGAGCAAGGGCCCTTTGCAGATAACAATCCTAGCACTAGAAAGAAAGTGTTTGAGGAAATTCATTCTTTTCAGGATTTGTTTCCTCAGGCGAAGCCACTAACGGTTAGAATTAAAGTTCTATAAAGCATAGTAAATGGATCATCATTTTGTTGCAGAACAGCATTTTGTTGCAAGCTCTATAAAGCATAGTAAATGGATCATCATTTTGTTGCAGAACAGCATTTTGTTGCAAGCTCTATAAAGCATAGTAAATGGATCATCATTTTGTTGCAGAACAGCATTTTGTTGCAAGCTCTATAAAGCATAGTAAATGGATCATCATTTTGTTGCAGAACAGCATTTTGTTGCAAGCTCTATAAAGCATAGTAAATGGATCATCATTTTGTTGCAGAACAGCATTTTGTTGCAAGCTCTATAAAGCATAGTAAATGGATCATCATTTTGTTGCAGAACAGCGTTTTGTTGCAAGCTCTATAAAGCATAGTAAATGGATCATCATTTTGTTGCAGAACAGCTGGCTTTTCTATGATATTCGATTGTTTCGTTCGATTGTACTTATATCGTCACTATCACGCCTATTGGTGTGACATACCTAAAAGACTAACATTTTCTCAGATGATTGCCAAGAATGGTTTGCTAAGCTGATCTAAAAGGGAGGATCAAGAGCGCAGCGTAGATCCTGAAGACTGAAGTATGATTGTGCATATATTATCTCGCTGATCTTCCTTTGGAGAAAAATATAGCAAACGGATTTTAGCAATCATCTAAGAAGTGAGAAAATCGTAAATAATACATCAGGTCTGACAGTAACGATATGGGACCAAAACAAAGACACCAGGACTCCAAAAGAGACAAACACATCTAGGTCTGATAGTAACGATATGGGACCAAAACAAAGACGCCAGGACCCCAAAAGAGACAAAAACCAAAAACATCTAGGTTTGACAGTAATGATATGGGATCAAAACAAAGACGCCAGGACCTCAAAAGAGACAAAAACCAAAAACATCTAGGTCTAACAATAACGATATGCGACCAAAACAAAGACGCCAGGACCCTAAAAGAGACAAAAACATCTAGGTCTGACAGTAACGATATGGGGCCAAAACAAAGACGCCAGGACCCCAAAAGAGATAAAAACCAAAAACATCTAGGTCTAACAATAACGATATGCGACCAAAACAAAGACGCCAGGATCCCAAAAGAGACAAAAACCAAAAACATCTAGGTTTGACAGTAACAATATGGGACCAAAACAAAGACTCCAGGACCCCAAAAGAGACGAAAACATCTAGGTCTGACAGTAACGTATGGGACCAAAACAAAGACGCCAGGGCCCCAAAAACGATAAAAACCAAAAACATATAGGTTTGACAGTAGTAATATGGGACCAAAACAAAGACGCCAGGACCCTAAAAGAGACAAAAACCAAAAACATCTAGGTCTGACAGTAACGATATGGGACCAAATAAAGACGCCAGGACCCTAAAAGAGACAAAAACCAAAAACATCTAGGTTTGACAGTAACAATATGGGACCAAAACAAAGACGCCAGGACCCCAAAAGAGACTAAAACATCTAGGTCGGACAGTAACGATATGGGACCAAATAAAGACGCCAGGACCCCAAAAGAGACAAAAACCAATAAATGTGACACAGTGTATTTGGCAATTTGTTTGACACAGTATATAATACCTCTTACCTAAATTGAGGCTGAAAGAGCAGGTAAAGTTTAAGACAGATAATGCTGTTAAAGGTAAGTCCAAGGAATTATCGTTATATTTGGTAGTAATAAAACCATTTTATTTGCTTATTTTGCTTTGATCTTATCCCAAATTGTACATGCGAGGAATTTCCACAAATATGATAGCTGCTGATTAGTTATCAGCAATTAATCATTATCATCTATAGCTCCCGGCTTTGTGGTCCATGAATAAGTGTACTACTTCTTTTTTATAACACCTATCTTATTAAACGAGCAATATATATATATATATATATATATATATATATATATATATATATATATATATATATATATATATATATATATATATATATATATATATATATATATATATATATATATATATATATATATATATATATATATATATATATATATATATACATATATATATATGTGTACAAGACCGTACCCACAGGGGAGGGGGGTTTGTACCCCCCCCCCCGAAAAGTCTGTTTGACTCGTGAAAACTTAACAAAAATGCATATAAGCAAATTTTGTATGCATTTTGTTAGTTTTTTGTGTACCCTCCCCCCCCCCCCCGAAAAAAAAACTGGGAATGGCCTTGTATATGTATAGTACCAGGCCCCGGCACTCAGGACGCGGCAGGCTTCTATAGAAGGATTCTCGTTGTCACTTGTCTTCTAAACGCAGACAATTTGAACCTTTTCTTGATATCATGACGCCTAATTGGACCTTAAATCAGAAATAGTACCTTTGTAAAATTTGTGTTGTTTTTATTGGACCTTTAACTTTTGCCTCAGTTTGTCTTTTGTCATTATGAAAGACATATCGCCGAACCTTTGTTTCTTTTAGTTATTTAGGTGGTGGGACAAAAACTTCTTCTTTTGCCTCGGCTTGTCTTTTGTTATTATGAATGACATATCGCCGAACCTTTGTTTCTTTTAATTGTTCAGATGGTGGGACAAAAACTTTTTTTTTCTTCCAATGATTTATCTAGTCCAGAGTTTTGATTTTCAAAAGGTATGGTAGGCATTGGTGAGCTTATCCATGTCAAATTTCAAAACCTAACTATCATCACTATCATTTTCAATCTGTTGGGCTCGTTTTACCCCGGCTCGTCTTTAGCCATAATGAAATACATATCACCAAACCTTAATTTTTAACCAAGGTATGGTAGGTAGTGATGACCTTATCCATCTCAAAATCCCAACCCCAATCATCATCGCTATCATTTTCAATTTTGACACGTTTTGATTATCGCTGTCCTGGTTGATTTTCATTGACTCGCTTACATGGTCGGTGTCGCATGGCTTCTAACCGCGTGTGTCTTCGCTCTTTGTATATATTAAATAAAAAAAAACAAGTTTTTTAAACTGAAAGTAAGGAGCGACATTAAAACTTAAAACGAACAGAAATTATTCCGTATATGAAAGGGGCTGTCCCCTCCTCAACGCTTCGCTCTTTACGCTAAATTTTTTTAGTGTTTTAAAAAATAAAGTTGTGAGACAGAGTCAAACTTTAGTGTAAAGAGCGAGGCGTTGAGGAGGGGACAGCCCCTTTCATATACGGAATAATTTCTGTTCGTTTTAAGTTTTAATGTCGCTCCTCACTTTCAGTTTAAAAAACTTGTTTTTTTTATTTAATTTCTGATCTATTTTTAGTTAATGCAGCTTTTATTTTGGCTCACCGTCATTTAATAAGTAAACAAAATTTGCATAAAAATTTTACTTTTCTTTTGCTAAATGGATGTCTCAAAATTTGGTTATGACGTAATTTACAAATTAACTTACGTAACTAACTTCTATATTCGTATATTTTTCTTCTGGCAAAAAATACAAAGTTGCAGATTTTGCAGATATGAGCTTGAAACCTATGTAATAGGGTTTTCTGATACGCTGAATCTGACGGTGTGATTTTCATTAAAATTATGTCACCTGTAGGGGATCTTTCCCCCCTCTTTAGAAAATCAGGTGAATTTTCTTAGGCTCGTAGCCTTTGATGAGTAATACTAAACTTAACAAAATTTATAGATTTAGAATTAGCATTATAAATACATTCTTTTGATACATTTATTGATATCAAAATTCCGTTTTTAAAAGTTTCGATTACTATTGAGCCGTATCGCTTGTTTTTTTTATTGTTTTTTTTATTACGTATATGTATATTACGTATATAAAGAGGGTCTCCCCTTAGTCAATACCACGCTCTTCACGTTAAAAGTTTAAAAAAAATTTTGATTCACAAACCCCTGAATCACAAAGCCCGTTTAATTGGAAGAGAGAGCTCTTTTTAAAGCACTAAAAAAACTGTAGCGTAAAGAGCAATGTATTGACTTGGGGGAGAACCCCTCACATGCGTTATAATTTCTGTTCGTTTTAAGCTCTAATGTTGCTTCTTACTTTCAGTTGAAAAAACTTGTTTTTTTTCTTTAATTTAATTTCTGATCTTTTTTTAAATAATGCTTGGAAATCCGGCGCCGCCTTCATAGAAATGTCCCTTACCCCAAAGAAAAATCCTCCACGGAAAGATTCTCCAGAGTAGCCCCCTCCTCTAGCCCCCCCCCCCCTCCAGAAAAAAATCCTTCCTGAAAATGTCTGTATACTTCCCAATAACCAATAAATAATGCTGGCAAGTCCGGCGCCCCCTTCATGGCAATTTCCCTTCCCCGTGAAAACTTCCTTCATGGACAGATCCTCCAACATAACCCCCTCCCCCCACTACCAGAAAAAAAAAACCTCCTGAAAACATCTGTATACTTCCCAATAACCACTACTATGTGTTAACATTGGGTAAAGTTCATAACTTTCAGCCCGCCCCCTGGGGACGTCAGGGGATTAAGTCATCCTACAAGACATAGTTATCATATTTTCGACCATGCTGAACAAAATGGCTATCTCAAAATTTTGATCGGGTGACTGTGGGAAAAAAATAAGCGTGGGAGGGGGCCTAGTTGCCCTCTATTTTTTTGGTCACTTAAAAAGGGCTCTAGAACTTTTAATTTCTGTTCAAATGAGCCCTCTCCCGGTATTCTAGGACCACTGGGTCGATACAATGACTCCTGAAATAAAAATAAATAAACACGCATCCGTGATCTTTCTTCTGGCGAAAAATATAAAATTCCACATTTTTGCAGATAGGAGCTTTAAACCTATACAGAACCGTTTTTTGATACGCTGAATCTGATGGTGTGATTTTCATTAAGATTCTATAACTTTTAGGGGGTCTTTCCCCCTTTTTTTGAAAATCAGCCAAATTTTCTAAGGCGCGTAACTTTTGATGGGTAGCACTAAACTTGATAAAAGTTATATATTTGAAATCAGCATTAAAATCTGATTCTATTGATGTATCTATTGGTATCAAAAACCCGTTTTCTAGATTTTCGGTTACCATTGAGCCGGGTCGCTCCTTACTTACAGTTCGTTACCACGAACTGTTTGATATATATATATATATATATATATATATATATATATATATATATATATATATATATATATATATAGAAGTGAGTAATAATTGTATATGAGTTTATATATATATATATTTATATATATGTATGCATGTATATGGGTGTACATAGTTATACCTTATACCATATCATATTGTATAAAAATCATTTATGTAATGAACTGTACGGAAATTTTTTCTAAAAAATTTCTCTAAAAAAAATCTCTAAAAAACCAAAAAAAATTCCCCTGCTTCCTAAACCTCTGCTTTAAAATGTTCCGGCGTTCTGAGGTTTAGTATATTGGATAATGGGCGGTAATAGGCTACCTGCTACCTATTCATTTAAAATCAGGTTTTTTAAGCAAAGTATCCAAAATAACGTTATAGACGTTGTATCAAATTCACTAAAGCTAACTTTTTTGAAAATTTTGGATTTGAGCCCCCCCCCCCCAAAAAAAAATTGTTTGTGCGACTGGTAAAAACGTAACAAAAATGAAAATAAAAAAATTTTATGTGTTTTTTACAGTTCTTTTTGTAACCCCTCCCGAAAAAAAATCTGGATACGGCCCTGGACTGGTCACATTTACCCACCCCGTCTATGTCCCCGACTATAACTCACATTTTGAAGCCACTTTTCAAGATCAATGGGCCAAAATGTCCAATATCCATTTAATATTATATATTCCATCAACATTACACATATATCTCTTATATTCATAGATATACATTTATATGTAATTCTTCCATTTCCCTCAATGTACAATAAGGGGAGTATTTATCAGTAAAGAATAATTATGCAACGATTTTAATGAAAAATGCAATAATGCAACCCATCAGAACGACTACAATTTTATACAAGGAAGCAAAAAAAATCATATTGTTTCATTGAAGAGAATAAGTTTTTAGCACAGTTAATCTTGTTCTTTTATAACTTAAAACTTGTAATTTTCTATTCATAGCATCGAAACTTTTAATTTTTTACCATTTTTTTTAAATAAATAACGATCAATTTAAGTTATATTTAAGTATTTAAACTTTAAGTAATCGGTGTCACTGTAATGCTAATAACGAAGAATCCGTTTTTAAACTGTTTCCTGGGATTTCTACTTTTAACACTTCGTTTGAATTTCTCGCCTCAATTTTCTCTATAAGCTCTATTCCCTGATTAATGGCAACTTTTTTACTCAGTGAACTATTCCTATCATTTTCCATCTTTCCTATCTTTCTATTTGCATGGTTTCAAGAATCCAGAACGCAGCTGGTGAAAAGATTTGTTTTGTTTAAGATATGTCTATTTACTTTGACCGCAAGAAATGGATATCTCTCTTTTATGGTCTAATGTGCCTGTGTGAGGGGATGGGTAATCAGATGCTGCTATAAAGGGAGATAAAGAATTTATAACGGGGATTCAGCTGGAACCAAATCGATTAAGAAAAAAAATATAGCAAGCATTGTAAAACAAAACAAAGCGGTTAGAGTATGGATAATAGCGGTTGTTTTAACGTTGCTATTAATTACAAAAGCTCAGATCAGATTTAGGTTTTATTAAATTTTGACAATGGGAAACAAGTTTAATCGAAGTGGCATCAAATTGCGTGGTCCTGGCGGTAATGCGCTTGTTAAAGTCAGTTAGTGTTGCCGTAGTTGATGAAACACTACCAGAAAAGGTGCTTCAAGATATCTGAAGAAGTGGTGGCTAATCCCACAATTTCCTCCACTCAAGTTTTGGTGCCTCTCATGTGCTCAATGGTATTGGGCTTTGTCGCCTACAACTCGTTGAAATTTTGACGGTCAAAGAAGTTGATTCAGCTTTTAGCTACTTAAAGCTTTGTGTGGAACATTTTCCTTTTTTTTCATCTAACTCTTAACTTGAGTAGTTAGCTTGTAAAACATAATCAAGTAGTTTGTTTATTAGAATTTTAGCGCTAATTAGCTTCAAAATTTGAATGCTTAGACAAAACTAATTTTTCCGCGTAATTTCGAATATGTAGTTTGTTTTTGTTTTTTTTGCCGAGTTTAACTTTTGAAACTTTGAAAGGAATGGGAAAAATTTCTTTCCAAAAAGGTCAAGGGGTACTCCTGGGTATTTTGGCATTGGTACCATGGCCCTTCCCTGTGTTTCATATATCGCTGTCAAAAACACCACCATCCCTTACATCTTAACAAAAATGTGGTCCCGAATGAGAGTTCCTTAAAGGAGGGCAAGTCCAAAATAAGACCTTTTCTGATAAAAGTGATTTTTCTCACTGCAGTAACTGCAGATGGATATTTGGCCCCAAATGTTTTTTTTTTTGTTTCAGAGCTTTCTGAGGTGCGAATATAATCCCAGTCTATAGCGTAATGATATTAACAATAAATTTCAACTTCCAAATACCCTGTAAATCGTCATGATTTCAGCCACAGTTTGGTTCATTAAAGCTGGCTGAAGAAGTTATGGTGCGCAAAGGGGTCGTTGACTTGGTTAACTGATCAAAAACCCTGTGTGCAGTAGAAGATGCTGATCAAGAATACGTCTAGAAAGCCATCAAAACAAACCATCATAATGTAGCAAATTCAAACCTTGGACAAAGCGTGGATACTGATCACCCATTGAAAAGAAATAAAAGAGGTCATACAATCTTTTAACTCTACAAACCATGTGACTTACAGAAATCAACAAAGCAAAACTATTAACAAAGGAATGAGCAAGAGTGACTGGATAAGTGTTAGTATTTGGATCAAAATTACCTAAAGCACAAGAAGTGGCAGAAAGAGGAGACAACCGTACCCTTTGTGAAATTAAGATATTATTTTATTAAGAAGCCAACCCGTAAGGACCACCTTTAGGCAACCTTTGGGACGCAGTAGCAGATCTTGTAGCTGCTAAGGAAGTGGGGGGGGGGCACCACACATTGAAAAAGACATTAACCATCCACTACCTAAGGATTGACTTAGATCCAACAAAAATCCCTTTTCATGCTTGATGTTAGCTCAGATTTGCCTACAGCTGAGGCAATCCTTGAAGCTTCCAATAAACTCCAAAACAAAAAGGCGCCTTGGGATCCAGGGGATGTCTGGGGAATTACTACTTAAATGATTAGACATTCTGTTTTGTGGTTGAAGTCCAAATAGGCTGCCCTCTTTCCGGGCATGTTGTTCCCTCGTAATAGATCTCACTAGAAAGGATACAGAAAACTAAAATCCGACTCATTAAAAAGCTCAACCCAACAATTGATGAGCGATAAGTTTTCTCTCTACACTGGGGAAGCTATTGTTCACATTATTCTCAAGCGTATCCCCTAAAAACTGTATCCCCTAAAAGCTCGGATATAAACAGTACTGCTTCAGACACGACCAGCCCTGTTCAGACCTTAATTTCACGGAACGGAACAAAACTGAAGAGTCTCATAGAGGATGGTTTGAATTCTACCTTTTAGACATTGATTTCGAAAAAAACATTTGACTCTCGACAAAAAAGGTATTTGAAAGGGACATTCGCATTATAGTTAGTCATCAAAGATCATGAAAATAATCATCGCTATGCATCTCGATACTAAGGCTTATTTCGTATAATCTGAAGGCTGATCAAAGCCTCTTATAAAAAATATCATCTGCCGATGGTAATGGTAAGGCTACAACATCTGGATGAGGGACCTTAGAGCCCCCATAGCAACATGCAGGATTGAGGAGTAGTGGTTGATGTAAGAACATCTAGCGACGCAAATGCAACTCAGACCTCCGTAGTATTTTTATGGCCTCACAGCTCGAATATGAGAATACGCTGATGACAGCAAGATGTCGACAAGACTGGAGATGTTTGTATAACTTGGGAGTCTCTGGATCTACAAGAAGATCTTAAATATTTTCTAATATATAAATTAAATTTTCATAAACGCTAGAAAAGCAAGAACTTAAAAAGTCTTTAAAATTGAAAGGGTGAGTCCAACTCAAAACTGAGAAACCATTATCATATACTGGAGGGGGGGTAGGGAATGGACCTGATTATCAGTATAACAGATAGTAGGTTACAAGTTTGTATTTACTGACAACATAAGATGCAGGCCACATATATATTTTTTTTTAATGAATTCGGAGGTCTATCTTTTATTGTCATACAGTGTTTTATTTGCAAAAAAAAAGAATTGAAATCTGAAACAAATACAAAATGTTTATTTTAAAAATTAGAAAAAGAAACAAAATCCTTTACAAATTTCTTTTTCGTCCTTAAAGTACCTAATTTTTAAGTTCAAATATTCCAAAATATGATTCTTTTGTCTCTTTTCGATATATTTATTTATCTCTTGGACTCCCAAGGCTGAGCAGAAGCTATTGTGTCTTTCTGTGGAGTCTAAAAGACAGTTGATACTGGGTAGGGTAGTTTTACGCGGCTTGTTAGTGCCGAACAACGGTACTAACCGAACCAACAGTATATGTATAGTTATATCCATGTGTGCCGCGATTTTGAATGACAATCTTTATGACAAAATTTGCCCTCTTTAAAATTGTCTTCCTTTCTTTTTAGTAATATACCCTGTTCTTTTATAGGAACGTTCAATATTGGCATGCGATGAACCATATTTAAACACCTTCTATACTAAATTACAAACTAACTTTCGTGGGCAGTCAGATACCATTGGGCCTTAGCCGAGTGACTCATTTGTCCTAATGACAAATCCATTCCAATGCTCACCTATTTTTCAGTAAAAATAGCTGGTTTAAAAAAAAAGTAATTTTCGTGGGCAGTCAGATACTCTTGGGCCTTAGCCGAGGGACTCAATTGACCTATTGACAAGTCCAATCCAATTCACACCTGTATATAAGTAAAAAAAGATGGTTTAAAAAAAAATTAATTTTCTTGAGCAGTCATATACCCTTGGGCCTTAGCCGAGTGACTCATTTGTCCTAATGACAAATCCATTCCAATGCTCACCTGTTTTTCATTAAAAATTTATTGTTAAAAATAAAAACCAATGTTTATGTGCATTCAGATATCAATGGGCGCTAGCTGAGGGACTCATTTGTCATATTAACAAGTCCATCCCAATGATCACCTATTTTTCAGTAAAAATATATGGTTTAAAAAAAAAAACTAATTTTAGTGGGCAGTCAAATACCATGGTCCTTAGCTGGGTGATTCATTTGTTCTAATGACAAAATCCATCCCACTTCTCAAATATTTTTCATTAAAATGATATTTTATAAAAAAAAATAATTGTAATGGTCATTATGCAAACCTTTTGCCTGCGGTAATGTAATCGATTTTCATTAGGACAAAATCACACAAAATGAACCCATAAATTAATTACATATTAGTTTTTTAAAAAAAAAACTAATTTTCTGGGGCCGAACAATACCCGTTGTCGTTTTCCGATTGACTCATATTTCATCCTGACAATTCCATCAAAATGAAAACCAGTTTTTAAGTAAAAATAGCTGGTTTAAAAAAAAATAATTTTCGTGGGCACTCATATACCCTTGGGCCTTAGCTAAGGGAATTGTTTGTAATTATTACAAATCCATTCCAATAATCACCTATTTTTCAGTAAAAATATATTGTTTAAAAAAAAAAACTAATTTTCGTTGTCAATCATAGCCAAGTTGGCGTGAGCCGAGTGACTTATTTTTCCTTATGACAAATACATCCACCTGAACACATGAATTTAATTACAAATAGATTGGTTAAAAAAAAAACCAATTGTCGTGTGCCTTACGAAACACTTGGTGGTTTTCCAGTGGACTCGATTGACCAAATGACAAGTCAATCAAACTCCAAATCTGTTTTTCAGTAAAATTATCTGGGTTAAAAAAAAAAAACTAATTTTCATGTTAAGTCAAATACCATTTGGCCTTCGCTAGGGTACTCAATTTTCATATTAACAAATCAATTCCCCTTAAACAAAAATTATAAGAAAATTATGCTGGTGTGAAAAAAAAATAATTTGAGTGATCATGAAGATACCCTTGGGACTGCTATGGGTGATTCGTTTGTAATATTGACAAAATCCCTCCCAATGCTAACCTGTTTTTCAGTAAAAATATATGGTTTTAAATAAAAAATAATTTTCATGGGCAGTCAGATACCATTGGGCCTTAGCCGAGTGACTCATTTTTCCTAATGACAAATCCATTCCAATTCTCACCTATTTTTCAGTAAAAATAGCTGGTTTTAAAAAAAATAATTTTCGTGGGCATTCAGATACCATTGGGCGTTAGCTGAGTGACTTGTTTGTCATAATGACAAAATCCATCCCAATGCTCACCTATTTTTCACTAAAAATAGCTGGTTTAAAAAAAAGGTATTCAGTTTTAATAAAATATCTATAAGAAAAACTGTGCCTATCGCATATTACTGTGTCAAGATGACTGAGACACATTAGGAGAAATCAGCCGTTATAATTCGATACAGTACGACCAACAACCACATATGGTACAATCCAGCTTATAAGCCCGAAAAGTTCGAATGCTGAAGATTCCACCGAAGATAGTCCTGCTTTTCCACAAAGTTATTTTCTCCATTTAATTGCCATAATATTTATCAAACTTTGCATGCAAAGAAATAAGCAGGAATGGTCTGAACTGCTTTTTATAGTCGCAATCATTTCTGAATGCCTCTCTTAAAGAGCTTGTTTACACGAGATATCTTTCCTTCAATATTTGAAACAAAAGTTTTTACATTTCGTGGCAGGAACACTGAAAGCCTTTCAAAAGTTTTCCGTATTGCAATCTGACCAGGCGAGATATATCCAATATTCCCCTTAATCACAAAGATCTTTGATCCTGCTGTTTTCCCATGGAATGTGAATCGACAATAAGAACATTGATTTATTATCCTGTTTAATATGTTAAGAGAAGAATATAATTTATGAAAGAGAGAGTGGACATACGGACCTGACTGTTTAAGGACGGTTTGCGCACTGAAGTAATTGTGCTACGGAGCCTTTAGGAAAAATTAACTTGAGTTAAACATTAAAAGAAGTTCTTCACTGATAATTCTTACTTTTGTTGCTAGATATCAACGGTACTTCAGAATTCATTGATGATCGGTGCAAAACAAGCTAAGTCATGACTCGATGTCTGAGCTCCATTTAATTTTCCCTTACTCCTAAATTTCGGATAGCAGCTTGTTTAAGTTAATAATTTTAAATTAATGATTTAAGTTAATATGCAATGATTTTTAAATGGGGATAAATCCATTAATTTAGACAGTGAAAAAAAACAGGTACAAAAGTTCAGATATTTCGATCACATATACAGTGACGGTCTTCAGTAAAAATACAGTATTTCTACTGAAGACGGTCGCTGTGGTCGAAATATCTGGACTTTTGTACCTGTTTTTTCACTGTTAAAATAAATGGATTTATCCCCATTTGAAAGTTTATTTGTTCGTCTTACAACGGCAGTGTGGTCTAAGAAAACAACACCTAATTTAAAAGTGTTATGTATAAAATGATTTTTAAACCTGTATTTTTGGAGACACAAAGTTGGCTCTATCCCCACTTTTATTCCCTCTTGCTGATTGGAGAGCCAAAGTGTTCTAGTGGCTCCTTCAGGACCCTTGTGTCTACCCCTCGTCAACTTTATGGCAAAAAGGTAGGCATTTTACTTCTTATTTAAACCGGATCCAAGCATATTTTTTTCAATTTTTATAACCGGAGGATCAAAATAGACCCGTAGCCTTGCGAACAGCCGCTATCATCACCAGCTTTTCAGCAGAAAGGAAAATATGTAACACCATGCTTGACGGAGCTTGTACAAATATTTTCAATCCTTGCGACTGGAGACAAAAAGTAGGCCCAAGGCCTAAAACAATGCTCCCATCGCAGACTTTTCTGGAATAAGGTAGGTTTTATATTCTTCGATAGGTTTTAAACTTACGGAGCAAGAACCTTTGGCCAATGGAACATGAGAATGGGGATTTTAGAGGCGTACGTACACCTTTTCTGCCCATCTTGGGAACAATCTGCTTTTCTTTTAGCCCCAGATCATGGTTGCAGCGGCAGCTGCAACCTAGTAAAGAGCGAACCACAGCCCATAGTAACCAAAAGTTGAAAAACGCGTTTTCAGAAAAAACTGTCTAGTGAGTATAAATCGCATTTGACAGAATCAGGAATGGTAACTACTGTTTCGGTTAATCTTAGAAGTAAAAGTTTATTGCGAAAAGAAGTTTATGGTGATTTCGAAATAGAGCGTGAAACCCCTTGAAAATGGTGTCAAATCGAAACAAAAAGCACACCATTGGATTCAGCATGGTCGAAAACCTTTTGAAGGATAATTATAGTCCCCCACCTTGAACACCAAGGAAAATAACTATTTTGCATGGGTAGCACTGATCTGTCTTCCTTTTTTTTCTTTTTTTTCTAGATGGGCTAGGGGGTAACCAGAATATCATAGAGAGGTGTGTAATAGCTCATTCGAAAGGAAATTAAATTTTTAAGTGCCCTTTTTAAGTGACAAAAAAGATTGGAGCGCAAGTAGCCCCCCTCCCCCCAACAAGTCTTTTAAATTTTTTGAGATAGCCATTTTGTTTAACATAGTTCAAAGGTCCAATATATATGGTTTTGATGATGATATGGCCCTCCATAGTCCCTGGGGACGGGCTGTATGTGGTATCGGGTGTATCGATATCGCGCGTATCGGTATCGTGCGTATTGGTATCCCATGTATCGTATCGGAAATATTGGTATCCGCTGTTGTTGTGTTTTTTTCGACATTTTCTAGGCTCATTTTTTTAAAGCATGTCCCGGCAAGGTATCATGGTTACAGCGGCAGCTGCAACCTAGTAAAGAGCGAACCACAGCCTATAGTAACCAAAAAGTTAAAATTCGCGTTTTGAAAAAAAAAACTGCCTGGTAAAAAAATTTCGATCCAACACTGACTCAGGAATGTTAACTATTTTTTCGGTTTATCTTAGAAGTAAAAGTTTATTGCAAAAAGAAATATACGGTGATTTCGAAAAAAGCCTCAAACCCCTCGAAAGTGGCGTCAGATCAAAATGAAAAGTGTACCATTGGAATCAACACGGTCAAAACCTTGTACAGGCAAGTTACAGTCCCCCTTCCTGAACAACAATGAAAATCACTTTTTTGAATCTGTACCACTGATCTGTCTCCCGTTTTTTGTTGTTGTTTTTTTTTCTTTTTTTTCAACAGGCCTAGCGTGCTACCAAACATTATAGGGAGATGCTTAATCGCTCATTTTAAACCTATTACTCATATCTGCGTGCTTTTTATCCATTTTACAATCCAAAAGTGCCATATAGTACTAAAAACGGCATTTTTGGTACCACTTCTTAATTGGAAGAGTTTGGAAGCATAAAACGGTACCATTGCAATAATTATGGTCCAAAGCCCCTAACCGGAGGCTTATTATACCTCGCATTTATACTCCCACTCCAGATTCTCTTAGTAAGTTTCATAAATTGCTTACTCATCTTAAAAGCAAAAGATTATTGCGAAAAAAAATTAACTAAAACTAAAAACTTTTCAACTGAAAATCTACCAAAAACTAAGCTTGAATGATCAACAGTTTCGAATTGAACCTTTAAACTTCACTCTGCGATGAAGCCTGTGTCCTAGTTCTAACGGCGGTAATTGAGGGGAAAGGATGTTATTGCCCCCTTAGTTTTCTGCTCCTGCCTAGATTTCGAAAAACCCCTTTTTTGGGTCATTTCATTAGAAAAGATAAATTTTTCATCAAAAAAAATGGGGAAACAACCGAAAGTGGCCTGGATGGGAATGTGCTATCAAGTCAAATTTATAAAAAGCGATTAGGTATAAATATAAGCTTTTAAATGACCCCTTAAACAGCTCTCTTTTGTTACAGTAGCCTTCTAGTTTCTGCTAGTCAGTAAGCGATTTATAAAGCCCTGTCTTCATTATGGCATTTTCAGGGGAAGTCGGCCGAGTAAAAACAGCTTTTTGATCGATGAAAAACAAACGTTTTTAAAAAAAGTATTTAGTTTTGTGAGGTATGGATTACAACTTCTATACTATATATTTTAAATTTTTCGTTGCTGCTAAGATTGCTTGTAGTATTCTTTATATGTGTTTTATCTCCCCTTGATTGGTGACATTTAGAAATTACATTAAAATAAATTCTCAACTGAAACTTAGGAGTTACATTAAAACTTAAAACGAAGATTCATTATTCCGTATAAATAAAAAAGATCATGGCAACGTTGTTTCTACATTGAATTTTAATCAAAAAACGAACAAAGATTAGTTTAAAAAAACAAAGTTTTTCTGAGGGAAGTAAACAGCGAAGTTGAAACTTAAAACGAACAGAAATTATTACTTCGCAGTCTATCTAACATATATTAATAAAACTAGTACAAATAAACCAACTAATTATGTCTCCCTATGCTTTTACGATTATACAAAACCAGCGCTTTACTGAAAAGACAAAAGTCAAGTATAAAAAAACAGGATTATTGATTTAAGAGTCAAAAGTGAGTATGCAGCCTGACAAAACTAAACGAATCTATAAAGCTTTCCATAGCCTTACACCAGTTGTGACATTGGTAACTTTCATTATACAATTAAATTATCTTAAAAACACAAGCGTAAAACTAAATATTTTTTAATAACCGCGAAGTAATTGAACAGCATATAAAAATATTGGATTGATTTATCAAGCAGCATTTTGCTCTCACCAGCTATAATAACAATAGTGGGTAATATACAGTCTTCAATTGTAAGAAATATTCTTTAGTATCACTTGAAATGGAGATCAAATAAGACTTAATATGAACTCTGGAAATCCGATTATTTCTCTCTATACAAGAGTAATTTCAAGCTATGATACAAATTCTAAAGCTAGTCTATAGTCCTAATACTATCAAGATGGCCTTACTTCGAACTTGCGTACAAACTAATCATGACAGATTGTCCTTTTCAGAACCAAAACGAGAGCCAGTCATTGAACTGAGCCATTGTGCAGAAGTGATACCAAATTAAACGTAAAAAATAAAGTTAAATCCTAAAATGGATTGTTGCTTTATCTTAAAAGGGATTGATCCTAAAAGGGATTGATAATATTTTGATTCTATAAATAGTGACCTTAATTGGTTTGCTTTTACTGTACCAAAACTCCTATGTTATTTTGTGTTTTCAGTAAAGCACTGGTTTTGTATAATCCTTAAAGCATAGGGAAACATAATTAGTTGGTTTATTTGTACTAGTTTTATTAATATATGTTAGATAGGCTGTGAAGTAATAATTTCTGTTCGTTTTAAGTTTCAATTTCGCTCTTTACTTCCCTCGGAAAAACTTTCTTTTTTTAAATTAATGATAGTCAAAACGCACATCTTTGGCAATCTGTCATCATATCATCCATAAAATGCGGCCTACCCACCTAAACTGTTCTTTCATTATAGCTCTCGAAAGTGGCATTAAACCACAGTTTTCGTACAGCTTGTTGTCCGACATACGGTCAGTCAAACTGGTACCAAAACTTTCTTTAGGCAATTCCCGTGGAAAATATTTAAAGTCTTAATGTGCCTTTCGAAGCGCTCATGTCTTAGAACTATACTTGACCTCTGCCATTACCGCATCTTCTAGTATTCTAATCTTGGTTTGGAGCGTTATCGTCCTACAATTCCAAACTTTTTTCAACTGTGAAAAAATACCCCGGGCCATGGTTATTCTACTATACGGTTCTAACTTAGACCACACTGCTTTTCCATTTACAAAAGAAAATTTAGAGAGAAAAACAGGTTTAATTTAAATAAAGCAGTGGAACAAAGACAAAAAAAAATTAAATAATAATAAAAAAAAATCCGAATATTTTGGCTTGACATCTGGGAGCCAATTTCAATGAAAAAAGATACTTTAAGCAAAAAAAAATTTTTTTATAAATAAAACTATCTAAGAAAACGACAACTAACACATAAGCGAAAAAAAAGACGAACAAACACAAAATAAACAAATAAGTATAACTCACATTTTCAATACTTCCAGGACTGCAATTACTGACAAGACAAACGAGCGCATATACAACAGATAATTCTCCTCTTTACTGTCAGATAGACAAATGAGATCTATTAAAAATGACGACAATATTTATTTGAAAGAAAATTCTAAAACCCCAAATCACCACTTCTGATTAAATTTACTAGGTTAAAACATTTGAACTATATATGGCAACAGATCAACGAAACTTATAAACTATAACTAATATATACTTATAAAGAAACTTATAATTATAGAAACTATAAAGTATATAAAGAAACTATAACTTATATTATAGAAACTTATAAATTATGCGCATTTTTCTTATTTATTAACTTAGCAGCGGTACGTTGATTCTTCTCATCTTTGACCTCATCCTGACTTTCGTTACCACGTGAACTATTATGTACCACGTAGTACATAATAGTCAAACAGTTCGTCGTAACGAACTGTAAGTAAGGAGCGACCCGGCTCAATGGTAACCGACACTGTAGAAAACAGAATTCTGATACAAATAGATACATCAAAAAAATGAAATTTTATCGTTGATTCCAAGTACACAGGCTTTATCATAATTAGTTCTACCTATAAACAGTTATGCGCTTGAGAAAATTTAGCTAATTTTTGAAAAAAAAGGAAAAGACCCCCCAAAAGTCATAGAACATTAATGAAAATCACACCATCATATTCAGCGTATCAGAGAACCCTGCTGCGGAGGTTTCAAGCTCCTATCTACAAAAATGTGGAATTTTGCATTTTTTGCCAGAAGAAAGATCACGGATGCCTGTTTCTTTGTTTGTTTGTTTTGTTTTTTTCCCAGAGGTGATGGTATCGACCCAGTGGTCCTAGAATATCGTGGGAGGGCTCATTCGAACGAAAATTAAAAGTTCTAGTGCCCTTTTTAAGTGACAAAAAAAATGGAAGGCAACTAGGCCCCCTCCCACGCTAATTTTTTTCCCAAAGTCACCCAATCAAAATTTTGAGAGAGCCATTTTGTTCAGCATGGTCGAAAATATGATAACTATGTCTTTTAAGATGACTTAATCCCCCGAAGTCCCCCGGGGGAGGGCTGAAAGCTATGAACTTTACCAAATGTTAAGATATAGTATTGGTTATTGGGAAGTATACAGACATTTTCAGAGTGGATTTTTTCTGTTAGTGGGGGGGGGAGTGGGTCGGGGGTTATGTGGGAGGATCATACCATGAAAGAAGTTTTCATGGGAGAAGGGACATTACTATTGAGGGGGCGCCGGATTTCCCAGCATTATTTAAAAAAAGATCAGAAATTATATATAAAAAAACAAGTTTTTCAACTGAAAGTAAGGAGCAACATCAAAACTTAAAACAACAGAAAACATTACGTATATGATTGGGTTCACCCCCTAGTCAATACCTCACTCTTTAAGCCAAAGATTATTTAGTACTTTCATAAGAGCTAATTATTCTAATTAACGTCATTTGTGATTAAGGGGTCATTTTTAACAAATTGGAACAAAATTCGAACTTTAGCTTAAAGAGCAAGGTATTGACTAGGGGGCGAACCCTTTAATATACGTATTAAAAATATAAGAATATAGAGGTTCGTTACGTAAGTTAATTCGTAAGTTACGTATATTTATTACTAATAAAAACGTTCGTAAATAAAATTAAACAGGTTTCGAGAAAGCCATTTAACCAAATAAAAGTGAAATTAATATTCAATTTTTTTAATTATTAATGTACGGTTAGCCAAAATTAAAACCTGCATTAATTCAAAAACGTTCAAAAATTAAATTAAAAAAAACAAGTTTTTTTAACTGAAAGTAAGGAACGACGTTAAAACTTAAACGAACAGAAATTATTCCATATATGAAAGGGACTGTCCCCTCCTCAACACCTCGCTCTTTACGCTAATGTTTGACTTTTTCACAACTCTATTTTTTTTTTAACAATGAAAAACTTTAGCATAAAGAGCGAGGCGTGGAGGAGGGGACGGCCCCTTTCATATACGGAATAATTTCTGTTTGTTTTAAGTTTTAATGTCGTTCTTTACTTTCAGTTAAAAAAACTTGTTTTTTTTTAGTTAATTCCCGAACAAGTTTCAATCTTGCAAGTGAAAGTCTGAATGAGGTCAAATCTGGGAAGAGTCGCCGTACCGCTGCTAAGTTAGCAAATAAAAAAGTCCACTAAATTTAAAATGCATAAGTTTCATTGACCTGTTGCCATATATAGTCCAAATGTTTTTAACCTAGGAAATTCAATCAGGAGTGGTGACCTGGAGATTTATGCATTTTCTTTCAAATAAACATGGTCTTCATTTTTAATAGATCTCATTTGTCCATATGGCAGTAAAGATAAGAATTATTTGTTGTGTACTATAGACATTCGTTTGTCTTGTCAGTAATTGCAGTTCTGTAAGTGTTTGAAATGTGTATTATATTTTTTGGTTTATTGTGTTTTTTTTTCCTCCGGTGTGTTAGTTGTCGTTTTTTTTATATGGTTTTATTTCAATTTTCCCGTAAAGTTGTTTTTTCGTTGAAAAAATCTCCCAGACTTGGAGCCAAAATATTCGGATTTTTTTATTTATATTTAAATTTTTTTTGTTGTTTTTCTGTGTTTTTGTTCCACTTCTTTATTTAAATTAAACCGGTTTTTCTCTCTCAAATTTTGTGTCTATTCGATTCCACGGCACCCAGGTACATTCCTTTCGATTTAAACTCGGGGATACACACTGCTAATCCCAACTACCCAAAAATTGGGTAGTCGGGCTACCCAAAACTACCCAAAAAAATTTAAAGGTATCTAAAATCAGGGCTGCCACTGCTTGTTTTGGTGCTCAGAAAAGTTAATTACGTAAAGTAGATGGCATGGTAGTAGATTATTTTACGCAGGATACTGGTGGAATCATTATTTGCTAAAACCGTTATGCTAGGAAAACAAGAGTTAGCCATAGGGTTTCCACCGTTGGTGACTTATCACCAAATTTGGTGATTTTTTTCCGTTTGGTGATTTCTTGGTGATTTTACCTAAAAGCTGGTGATTTTATCGTAAAATTAGTGATTTTACTATGTTTGCGCTACAGCACTATTTATATTTGCACAGTATTGATGTCCCATCTCCACTCCAGTGCCTCACCAGAGAGACAATTTTCTCTGCTCAAGGTCGTTAAATGTCTCCTAAAAAACAAGTTGGACCCCAGTACCATTTGTTCTCTTATGCATGTGCATAGGTTTGTGATGGATGTATTATGGGACACAGCTGACGAACTTGTCTCGAAGGCTAGAAAATGAAAATTCAAGAAGCTGTAGAAGATTAACGATTAATACTCATGTAACCTAAGCATTTGTCTGTATAGCATACTTGAAAACACTATGTTTTGCTGTCAGTCCAAAAATCATAGTTTGTAATTTTTTCTTTCAGTTCAAAAGTTAGTAAATTTTTTTTTTTTTTTTTTCGACATAAGATCTTTAAATTAGGTGTTGTTTTCTTAACCACACTGCCGTTCTAAGACGAAGAAATAAAAATTCAAATGGGGATAAATCCATTTATTTAGACAGTGAAAAATCAGGTACAAAAGTCCAGATATTTCGATCACATATACAGCGACCGTCTTCAGTAGAAATACTAAAATAATAAAATCAAAACTAGCATATTTATATACAACAAAATAAATAACTTTTCGGGTCATTCACAAAATAATGAATTTCCGGATTATTCAGTAGATTATTTTCAGAGAGAGTTCATTGACAAAGTTCATTCAAAGTTCTTGATGTAAATTTTCCTCTTTAATCTTGCCTAAATGTAAAACAAATTTCCATTGAAAAATCTGGAGATATCTGGACTTTTGTACCTGTTTTTCACTGCCTAAATCAATGGATTTATCCCCATTTTAAAGTTTACTTGTTTTTTCTTATTTTAATTCGAGAAGAATTTGAAAAGTAAAATTTTACTCTTAAGTTTTCAGTTCAAAAAGAAGCAAGTTTAAAAAGCTATAGACTTAAGTCATTCCTATTTCACGTCCCCCTTTACATCTTCTCGTTTAACTTTTTCTGATACAAATATGTATCAAAAATTTTAATTTTGTTGCTCATTGTATGCAGTTGGTAAGTTTACTAACGGATGTTTACTTCCGAAGCACCTCTTATATCTGTGAGGTAAAAAATTGTTTGCTTACTATACCTTTTCTTCTTTTTGTTAAGATCGCTAATCAAACAGCTTGTGGTAACGAACTGCAAGTAAGGAGCGGCTTAATTGGAGCGGCCGAATAGCAACCGAAACTCTAAACAAAGGAATTTTGATAACAATTAATGTATCAAAAGAATTGACTTTTTATGCTGCTTCTAAATATAAAATTCAATAAGTTTAATGTTTATCATCGAAAGCTGAAGAAAAGAGGAAAATACTGTAAAAAAAAGGTAGTCAGCAAACTAAATGAAAATCACACCGTCAGGTTCAGCATATAATGAAACCCCTTTGTACAAGTTTCAACCTTCTCTAGAAAAATGTGGAAATTTGCATTTTTTCGGCCTGAAAAAGGGGGGGGGGGGGTCCGAGAGAATTGCCCAGGTGAAATTTTACGCTGGGGGGGGCATGTAAGCTATGCAATTTGTCCATTGTTTACACTTAGTATCTCTTATTGGGAAATACACCAATATTTTTTAAGAGGGAACTTTTCAAGGTGACGGGAGAGTTTCCGGGTAATATCCTCTACGCAGGACGGGGAGTTCCGGAATAATTTGAAGAACGTCAGAAATTAAATAAGAAATCCAACTTAAAGCAAGAAGAATTTCCCTAAGCGAATAGGCACAAGAGAATTTTTAACGAGGAGGTAATGGTCCGGGGAGAATTTTGCAGGAGTAAATAATAAAAGCAGGGGTGAACTATTCGTAGAGGAAATTTTTACGGGAGGAATTTTCTGGGGGTAAAATTTTATAGAGAGGGGGAGGAGGGTGGATTCCTTGACATGACTTGAAAACGGTTAAAAATTAAATTGAAAAAGAGTTTTCTCCCACTGAAATTAAGGAGCAACATTAAAACTTAAACGAACAGCAATTATTCTGTGTATGAGAGGAAGGGGCGTCCTTTCCTCGACCCCTGTTGTTTATGCTAAAGTTTGACTTGTTCGCCTAATCCTTTAAGAACGGCTCCCGAAATAAAAGGGCTGTTGATTTGAAATAAGAAGCTTTTTAAAGTACTAAAAAACTTTTAAGTAAAGAGCAAAAGTTGAGGAAGGGGCAGCCCCCCTTATATGTGGAACAATTTATGTTCGTTTTAAGTTTGATGCTGCTCCTCACTTTCCTTTGACAAAACGTGTTAATTTGTTTATTTAATCTAAACTGAAAAGCATTGAAACATTCACATGAGTCTTATCAGAGCTTTAATGAATAAAAGGCCTCATATCTAGCCACTTTCCGTTCCATAATACTTTGTGTGTTTTTTGTTACATAGCATGGCATAACTGGGCTAACCAAATAAAATTGCCCATTCGTTATAGGTTCTCCGAGAACAAACATCAGCTTGACATCATTCATTATTATTATGTAGCGGTGGTTTAGCTTAATTATTCCATGCTAATTTTTCCAACAGATGTTCTTATCTCATAAAGCTATGGGAACATGGTTGCCACCAACCCAGAAAATAATTTCTAATATGGGCAGAAACATCTTCTTGGTTTTCTGTCTTTATAACGATATTTTTTTCCTCCACAGTCTATATCTGGCCTCTATGTATTTATTTTTCTAATTTATAATGCTCCCAGACCTTAGAGCCTGAACCAAACATAAGTAGTTTTAGGAGCGAAACTGGAAAACATCTAGAACTAATACTGGAAAACATCGTCCTTTGACCGAATAACAATCGTCTGGCAACCATGCCTGAGAGCCATCTAGAAAATAACATTTGACGCTCTAGCAGTGAAAATACGTCTGTCCCCTTATCTTTTCATGGAGTCGATAAGAGCACGAAACGCATGCGTTTGACTGGAAACTTTTTGAAAGGAAAACTTGGATTTGAAAGATTCTAATTTTGATAGATGTTTTGATGAAAAACAGTTTTTTTTTCTTTTTTACTTCTGAAAGGATATAATCCGTTCCTTTAAAAATCTGAGCGATAATAGTAAGTAGTTGAATATATTTTAAAATTTTTATAGATATTAACGTTGTTATCTAATTTTACAAAAACTTAAGCAATAGGCCTAGGCTAGCACTTGGTTATTACACAGACATTCCGCGGTGTCTTATACGTGGTGGTGGGAAGTCTTACCGGATATTTAACCTAACCTAGCCATTTCTACTAATACTACTACCAACTGACTGCAGCACCAAGCCGCCTGAGGCCAATAAAGCTACGCCCGCTCCTCTTCCATCCTAATCTATTTAGAACCTCCCTCCTTACACTCTTCTAAGCAATTTCATTCACCTTAAATCTTTCCTTACGACATTTTCCCACTCCATTCGGGGACGACCTACTTTTCATTTGGCCCTAGTTGATTAGCCGACATTGAGAATCTTTGGCCATCTGTCATCCTTCCTCCGCGGAGCGTTATAGCCCTAGAAAGTGGGATTGAACCACATCTTTCGTATAGCTTACCGTTTGAGATACGGCCAGTCAGTTGGGTACCCAAACAATCCATAGGCCATTTCTCTGGAAAATATATAGTAAATCTTTCTCCATTTCTTGGAGCGTCCATGCTTCAGAGCTATACTTGACCACTGTAATCACTGTAACTTCCAATATTCTAATCTTGGTTTGTAGACTTATCTTCCTATTCTTCCAAACTTTTTCAAATGTGAAAAAAAAACACCCGGGCCCTGACTATTCTATTTCATATTACACTGCACCTACCGTCTTTACTAATAATACTATCTAGGTAAGGTAAGGTGTCCCACTTGATTAATCCTCTCCTTACCCAACATCACCTCTTCACTTTCACTTATTCCTAGTCTTAGCAACTCAGAATTCTTAACATTAATTTTTAAACTTATTGTTCCATCCTGAACTCTCAAAACCTACAAAAATTTATTGATTTTGCTAACATTTTCATCAACATGCCGTTTCACCGCTATTTAACCAAAATATGAATTCAGGTCGGTAAAATAGTTATAAATAAGGTCAGTCAGTCAGTAAAATTCGTCCCCCCCCCCGCTCCTACGGAGAAATATATATCATTGACTAGTGATACCTTACAGTTATCTACAGTTGAAATATGAGGTAACTCTGTCTCGTGTATCTGGATTTTAATGCTTTTGGCATTCTCTACCTCCGTGTTGCTCCGCGACATTCTCTTTCTCTGTGTAAACGGTTCCAAACATGAAAGTAAGCAAACAAAGGGGTAAAAGACTCAATCTTGAACTCAATGACTTATAACAAAATGTAATCTAAAAATAATTTCCCCTATTATGACTATAAAGAATTTGACTTGGTTCCTTCTTTTTTAATCAATTATTCTCTATATACAATTTTTATTTGTTCAGTTTCTTAGCCTCCTTTGTTAATTTTTTCGTCAAAATACTGGTTTGGAGATCAACATAGACATGGATATTAACAAAAGAAAAAAATAAATCCTTGCGAGGGTCATGCCACCAGTGACAAGGATATCATACCCTTTGTCTTGACAATTAGGTAATTGATAATCCAATAGTAAACTGCATCAGCGTTTTCAGTAAAGTGGTAGTTTTTATACAAACATAGGAAAATATCATTATTTGGTTTATTTGCACTAATTTTATTGATATACAGGATAGGCTGTGATAGGTTTGTATGCCGGATAGGCTGTGAAGCAATAATTTTGTTCGTTTTAAGTTTCAACTTCGCTCTTTACTTCCCTCAGAAAAACTTTTTTTTAATTAATTAGATTTAACCCCTTATATGAGGAATTCTAGCTTCACTGCCCCACAGCTTAAATAATATAGTCCGTCTTTTTCATATTCTTGCGATGCTGTTAAGACAATGAGCACTTGCTTTGCCAAAAGCCATAGTTAAGCAATGTCAAACATTTATTTTTGACCTAAATATTGCCGTTGTTGCATCTTTTCGTTTCACATTCCTCTCAGCTCATGTTTGCTTGATTGAAAAGATTTTTTTTTTCTCGAACCGTCTTTGTTTTGGAAATGCCGACAAATTTTACAGGAATCTTTAAACAGCGATTTACTTGTCCATTATCACCTTTTATTAACACCAAGACGGCTATTGAATTAAATTATTAGTTTACTTTCACTTGTAAAAAATCTTTTAAGATGTCAATTTCAGTGGCTTTTTCCAGGGTTAAATATTGCTTGACTACAAAATATTATCTAGTGTTCAAATTCAGATTCACCCTGCGGTGCCAAGGTTCTGTGAAGTCTTGCAGCTGTGGTGGCCAATGAGTTATAGTTTCTTAGCCACACAAGTGACAACCTCAATTGGATTGAACTCGAAACCCTCTAAAGACGCAATAAAGATCCTAGCTACTAATCCTG
The DNA here is from genome assembly GCF_049724085.1 of Artemia sp. Qi Xiang Cuo. Classification (NCBI taxonomy): domain Eukaryota; kingdom Metazoa; phylum Arthropoda; class Branchiopoda; order Anostraca; family Artemiidae; genus Artemia; species Artemia sp. Qi Xiang Cuo. Next base: position 26,172,555 of record NC_142808.1, on the reverse strand, counting down.
ACCAAATTTAATTTGTGAAACTCAATTGGCCCTTCTTATTGACGTCAATGACAAAAATACAGCCCTTCCGTCATACATGCCAATTAAGTACGCATTTCAGAGACCAAACTAAAAGTGTTGGTGAGGTTTTGTTGAATATATTCCATCATTCTACTGATTAATTAATTTGATAAGAGGATAATTTAATACCTCGACTTGTTCCACAGATGTCGGATCACGTGTGTACTGTAAAAACGCAAATCTAAGAGTTTAGTTCATATGAGAACCTCTGTATATATATATATATATATATATATATATATATATATATATATATATATATATATATATATATATATATATATATATATATATATATATAATTTTGCTGTCCCTTAATTCCACCAGCCCCTTCACAGAACTAATATCAGTAACATCAGTCCTGGGCCCCAAAAACAGAAACCAAGGACGCTAGAAAAACCAATCTTTTTGAGATCGAACAATCTCATCTCGTAGATGTCTTGATAGCAATACATTAGACACATACTTCCCCCCGCAGACGTTTGATTACTTTCAGGGCCCGAAAACGTACAACTATGAAATCAGGTCTCATTTTCCACCAAATTGTCTTGAAATCCAACAACCCGTCCTGGTACATTTCCTAATTACAACCCTCCACTTTCTCCTGTTAAGGCGGAATTGACCCTGACTACTACTACTACTAACAACTCATCACAGCACCAAGCCGCCTGAGGCCAACACAGCTACGCACGCTCCTCCTCCACCCCAATCTATTCAAAGCCTCCCTTTTTACACCCGCCCTGAACTCCAGAAGAAGCACAAGCAGGACGCAAACTCTTTCATCTGGTAAATTCTTATTTATATCATGGAACGCCTTATGGGACATGTTGACCAGAATGGAGAGACTCCTCCCAAATAAGTCAGATCAGGTGCAGACGACCCCCAAAAGACAAAACTAGATATGGCAACCTTTTCTGGCTGGTGTGCTGAACACAAACATTTAGGTACCCCTTCCCTCCCTAGAGTTGAGATTGTTAGACACCAAACAGTGCAACTAGGACCCTAATTATTACTTCCCACCGAGTTTTTTTTTTTTAGCGGACATCCTTTTTTGGTAGACGCGTTAATGACAAAATTTAAGGGACAGTCATCCCCCAGTTCTTCTACTCTCCACATTGAGATGCGTCCAAAGTTCTAAAAGGCACAACTAGGCCACTAGCTTTTACTCCCTACTGAGTTTGGTGAAATATATCTTAACGACACGAAATTAGGTAATGACCCCTTCTGAAAGATGCCTTAGCGACAATATATTAAGGTCACTATTTCTTCTCTCCTCAAATATTGAAGCGGTTCTTGACCTCATAAGGCAGAACTATCCAATCAAATATGGCTTCTTACTAATTTTGGTCGACACACAACCAAGCCTTCTGAAAATAGTTTTCTTGATGTAAAATTTGCCCTCCCCCCCCCCAGAGAGTTTGTATTAGGTATTGATCTACAAAACAGGAACATTAGTTCTTATTTCCACCAAGTTTCATCAATACACTTAACTTCCGAGGAAATTTAAGATGACACCGGATAACCCTTTCTGCTAGATGACCTTATGGTAAGAATTGATGGACCCCTTGTCTTTCTTTCCTTCACAGAGGCAAACAAATTCTTCTCCGAATTTCAGTTTTATTTTATTTAACATCTTTTAGTTTAAGGAATTAACGTCCTTAACTTTTCTTACCTGCAGACTTTCGGAACAATGATAAATGCTTAAACTGGGCCCTTCTTCTGGTGGAAATTAAAATCGGTTTGTATGACAATTAAATTGTTGGTTCATAAAATTTCCTTTGAACATGTGTCGAAAATTATTGAGTTTCATAAATATTATCAAACAGTTCATGGTAACGAACTGTAAGTAAGGAGTGACCCGGCTCAATAGTAACTGAAACTCTAAAAAATAGAATTTTGATACCAATAGATACATCAAAAGAATGAGATTTTTATGCTCATTTCAAATATATATATGTTTCATCAAGTTCAGTCTTACCCATCAAAAGTTACGCGAAAATTTGGCTGATTTTAGAAAAAAGGGGGAAAGACCCCCTAAAAGTTATAGAACCTTAGTGAAAATGACACCATCATATTCAGCGTATCAGAGAACCCTACTGTAGAGGTTTCAAGCACCTATCTACAAAAATGTGGAATTTTGTATTTTTTTTTTGCCGGAAGATAGATCATGGATGCGTGTTTATTTGTTTTTTGTTTTCCAGGGGTGATTGTATTGACCCAATGGTCCTAGAATATCGTGGAGGGGGCTCATTGGAACGGAAATTAAAAGTTCTAGTGCCCTTTTTAAGTGATCAAAAAAATGGAGGGCAACTAGGCCCCCTCCCACGCTCATTTTTTTCCCAAAGTCACCCGATCAAAATTTTGAGATAGCCATTTTGTTCAGCATGGTCGAAAATATGCTAAAAATGTCTTTTAGGATGACTTAATCCCCCGAGGTCCCCGGGGGGGGAGGGCTGAAAGTTATGAACTTTACCCAATGTTAGCATATAGTATTGGTAATTGGGAAGTATACAGACGTTTTACGGGAGATTTTTTATGGTAGGTGGGGGGGGAGGTCGGGGGTTATATGGGAGGATCTTTCCATGAAGGAAGTTTTCCTAGGGGAAGGGACATTGCTATGAAGGGAGCGCCGGATTTCCCAGCATATTAAAGAAAAATATCAGAAATTAAGTAAAAAAAAGTCTTTTTCAACTGATTAACTGATTGATTAAGGGGTCATTGGAAAAAAAATTGGAAAAGAATTGGAAAAAAAATTCGAACTTTAGCTTAAAGAGCGAAGTATTGACTAGGGGGCGAACCCCCTAATATACGTATTAAAAATCTATGAATATAGACGTTCGTAAATAAAATAAAACAAGTTTTGAGAGAGCCATTTAGCAAAATGAAAGCAAAAGTATAATGCTAACTTCTCTTGCATTACTTAGATGCGGTAAGCCAATATCAAAACCTGTAACGATTCAAAAACGTTAAAATATTCACTAAAAAAAACAAGTTTTTTTAACTATAAGTAAGAAACGACTCTAAAATTTAAAACGAACAGAAATTAATCTGTTTATGAAGGGGGCTGTCCCCTCCCCAACTCCTCACTCTTGACGCTAAAGTTTAACTTTCTCACAACTCTATTTTTTTAAACAATAAAAAACTTTAGCGTAAAGAGCGAGGCGTTGAGGAGGGTACAGCCCACTTCATAAACAGAATAATTTCTTTTCGTCTTAAGTTTTAACGTCGTTTCTTACTTTCAGTTAAAAAAACACTTGTTTTTTTAATTTATTTTTTACGGATCTTTCATGAGCCTTGTTATCTGTGAGAACAAAATGGAAAGGTATAAAAAATAGTGTTCCGTCTTATTTCTGTCGATTTTTATAAAATCACCTAAAGTAAAAATGTAAAATTTTCCGTTTGGATTTTTAGATTCAGAAGTTAAAAGCTACTCCCAAATAAATTATATCACAAGAAGGGGGGGGGGGTTGAGGAGAGAGGAGGGGATTAATTAAGAGGGATAAGAGGGTGTCACCTTCCTCAGTTTTTCCCCCTGGTCTTTAAAAAATACATTTTTTTCGGCATTTTCATTGAAAATACTTTTGTTTTGCATTTTTATTGAAGAGATTGTAAAAGGGACAAAGCTCACCCACCCCCAAGGCCTTAAAAATACAATTTGCCCCTCCTAAATTTTCGTGAGTTGGCATCACGGACAACCCGAAATGCAAAACTGCGGTAGTACCCCCATGTTGTTTATTTAATTACTAGAAAGATCAGTCCTATGCTTGAAGTCTAAAAATCACGGCTTACAAGGATCAAAATTCCTCCTTAGTATTCCTCCATTTGTATATGGGGTGTCTAGAAGAAAAATTGGGGTGTCTAGACGAGGATCAAAATCTTGGGAATGATCCTTGGTATTCCTCAATTTGTATATGGGGTGTCTAGAAGAAAAATTGGGGTGTCTAGACGAGGATCAAAATCTTGGGAATGATCCTTAGTATTCCTGCATGTGTATATGGGGTGCCTAGACGAAAAATTTACCAACTTGATGGAACAAACAGCGGGGAAATTTCCAGTGACGTAATTTCGTCAAAATCCTGGAGGCTGTGGGGGGCAAAGTTGGAGTCAATTTTCCCAAATCAAGTGAAAAAGACAGTGAAAATTGAAAATGAGTCATATATTACCAGAAAGGCAAATATATAGTTAAGAAAACTGACCTGTTTCTCTGGATACTTGAATTATGCAGACTTATCTTAATTTTGACAAGATTTTTTAAATAAACCTAATTTCAGATGGGGGGCAAACTGAGGTCTGGGGATCAAACTTGGGTCTAGAGGGGGCAGTTACCCCCCTGTCCCATAGCAAATTACGCCCCTAGAAATTTCCAAATGAAGAATCATTGCTGGCATTAATTTTATGCACCGTTTATCTGATTGGAAAATGTCCAACGTATTTTTTACCTACTTGTTCGAGTATGGAGAATGTTCGTAGGTCCGAAATAGAGTTAACTTAGTCAAATACGCTTCTGCAAAGAAAAATGGTCATCTAAAAAAAACAAAAAACTTTTTTATAGGCTTTTGTCATTAACTGTAATTAGGAACATCCTTACGACTACATAAAGCTAGGGATCAGCCAAGTATTTTAACGTTAAAACTTACAAAACGGAAAAACATCTGCGTCTAGGCCCGTACGCGTTGCTTCAGGCTGTGACTCCCCTATTTGTAATCTCCAATGTTTAACAGATTTCACAATGAGTTTCATAAAAATCGCTGTTTTCTTATTTTTTGAATTCCTTCTCACCAGCTTAAATCAGTTCCTCCGTATATGCTTTTCTTTGCCAGGCTGGTTCGTCAAAAATCGACATTTTAAATCTATCTTAATAAACATTTTGAGAAGGCCTAAAGCACCGTATGCCTTATGCCCTAGCAGAAAATCAATAATTATAATAATATATTATAATATAATTATAATAATAAGTACAACCATGTGACCAATTCCGCCTTCACAATACAGCTTATTGCAATCAATTACAATTGATCTGATTGAACAGTCAATGAAAACCAATCTCTTTGAAAGAAAAATGGCTTCATTGGCTGTCACTGACAAAAAACCATTACAGTCGATTGCTATAAGCTATATTGAACGCGGGACAAGTTGTGGGATTGCACAATTTTACAAATATATTAACATCCTGAAATAAGGCCCTTATAGTTGCGCTCTAATTAAGTCCCATAGCCATCACTCATGGTCTAATCAATGTTTCTTCAATTATTCTAGTCTTGTTAAGTGACAATTTCCTTGTTTCAACCCTCGTCCCTATGGAATTGATAATTTGACATAGCTCTCAAAAAGAAACACATGGCGTAGGAGATAGGACCACATTTGGTTATTGGTTGTCCTTTTACTATTATTAATTTAAAAAACCTTTTCCGCAAAATAAGTTTTTCAAAGAAAAGTAAAGAACTCCATTAAACAAAAAATGAGCAAAAATCAAATAATCTACCAAGCGTGAAACTACCACAAATCAGCATCGATAAATAAATAAAACCCAAAACGAACAGAAATTACAATAAATAACCGATTCAAACTCAAAACGAGCAGAAATTAACATAAGTTTGTTCTGGCCTTCCTAAGGCAAGAACAAAATTTGCACTTTACTGAAAAAATACAAATGAATTTGCATTGTCAGTTTAATGTACATATACTGATATATAATAATCAAAATGTTAAAATTATTTGATTTATTAAAGTTATAAAAGTAAAAACATTTACATTTTTCTCAGTAAAGTGCAAATTTTGTTAAGGCCTTGGGAAGGCAGAGGGGTTTTGCGCCCAACTTATGTTAATTTCTGCTCGTTTTTAGTTTGACTTGGTTATTTATTGTAATTTCTGTTCGTTTTGGGTTTTATTTATTTATCGAAGCTGATTTGTGGTAGTTTCACGCTTGGTAGATTATTTTATTTATTTTTGCTCATTTTTTGTTTAATGGAGTTCTTTACTTTTTTTGAAACACTGGTTTTGTGGAAAATATTTTTTTAATCAATTTCTTTTGGTTTTATATTGACATACTCTTTTAAGGAGAAAAGAAAATAATTACTCAAATCTACTCGTTTTTTCAGAATTTACAGTTTGGCCTTCTATTTGTATACTTGAGAAAATTTTTCAGCAGTTTTAAACAGCATGCACCCTTTTAAATATATGGACACACATAGTACAGTTTAACTTAGTTTCATACCTCCTCTAGTTGACCTGAAATGGAAAAATTGATACCATTCGCAAAAAAATCTGTTTACTTTGTTTGATAGCTTGGATTCACTTAAGCTATTTTGATTTGGTTAAATTTTAAGAGCAGAAATGGGAGGGTTGGCGTTGGAGGGTGGGAGTGGAAGGGGGATTAGTTGCCCTCAAATCACTTTCGACTATTAAAAAGGCCATCAGCCCTTTCTATTTTCTATCGAATGAGCCCTTTTCGAAGTTCCCACGACAACTCCTTCGATACGAAGCGCCCTGGTCTAAACAACAACAACAACAAAAAATAATACATTATACTCACTTCGATCTTTGCTATAAAAACGTCAAGCCTTCCACTCACTTTCGACTATTAAATAGGGCACTAAGCCTTTCGATTTCCAATCGAATGAGCCCCTTTGGAAACGAAAACGCTTTCTATAAACACCTTATATGCCCCCAGGGCATAAATTGCGTCCCTGACCCAAAGGTCTGTTACAGGAGCTGTCATCCTCTAAGACCGATCTTCCCGAACGTTCAACTACGTTAAAAAAAATGGCTATCTCAAAATTTTGATTGGATGTGTTTGGGGAAATGGTGGGCGTGAGAGGGGTGTTAGTCGCCTTCCAATCACTTTCGACTATTAAAAAGGGCACAAGCCACTCCAATTTCCAATTGAATGAGCGCTTTTCGAAGTTTCTACAACAACTTCTTTAATACGAAGTGCCCTGCTCTAAAGGAAAAAATTAATAAATAATACATAGTGCCAACATTGTTCTTGTATGCCCCCAGGGCATGACTTAAAACCCTTTTCCTGAAGATTGTGGGGGAGTGTCCTCATCTTTACTTAGTCCCCGTTTCTTGTCTTATGGTCTTCAGTCGTGGTAAATGAAATAAATTTGTAGACAGTTTCTATCATTGACGGAGTGGGAATTTTGGTAAATTTATGGTCTTCAGTGGTGGTGGTGTTTCATTTCCAATATTTACTCTCTTATGAACGGAAAGTCATTTTAATGCTCCTGTATTATTCAGAACACACTAAAGAAGTGAAGTTAGGTTAATCCTAATGAAATATACTTTAAATACTATGAAAATATAATACTTTAGTTTATATAGTAATATAATTAAGGCTATATGTTTGCACATTAGGGGGATGTGGGGGTAAAGTAACCTCACTTAACCTAACCTTACTGCCCCCCCCCCTACCCTAATGTGCAAATATATAGCCCAAATTATACAAGTCCAATGCATTCTGTTACCCGTTATTTGTCTTTGTGGCTATGAAACCGGTTTCATAGATTTTACATTCGGCAAACTTTTAGAGTGTGTTCTGAAAATACAGGAGTACCACCTTTTGTGACAAAAAGTGCAATCGGTTGTTTTTACACTGATTCCTCCTTTTTTTCCAATGTGTAAATTTAAGAAACCCCAAATGTGAGAATATTAAGAGAATAACCTAAACATACCGACATAAATTTATTGCTGCAATAGCCCCATTTCTAAGTACCATCTGGAACCAATTCCCAAGTATAAGATAGCACCATTAAGTCGTAAATAAATTCTGGAGAACAATTCCCTTATGCAAAGTGAAAGTGTGGGATAGAAGCACAACGTTTAATGAGATGACAAGTTTTCAAGTGTCGGCTTATACTCGTCTTATTGACGTCGTTTGGGAGGGCCAGGGGGGCAGTTACCCCCCAGTAATGTGGAGAAAAATTATTATGCAGCCCATGCTCCTTGAATGTCCGAAAGTAGACCCCTCTTGCCCCCCCCCCCCCTCCAATGAAAATTTTGTAGATTCGCCCCTGCTTATTGATAAGGGTTTCAAACAGCTCCTTTTATATCTTTTTTGAATGAAGACTACAAGAATGTAAGAAATCACTATAATGCGAATCCCAGCATTTGTGTATAATCAGGCACTACAGTACCTTCAGCTACGTCGTTTAACTTATGAAATTCGTGACCTTTAAAATAAAAGAATTTATTTATTGGGACAATTAACTTTTCACTAAATCAGTTTGGAATTATTCAGCTTTTTTCAGTTTAATATCTCTATATTTTAAACAGGTCAAAACATTTAAAACTTCGATTATTCAAATAGGGATGAAGGGAAAATGAAGATTTAAGCTAAACTTTGTTGTTTTTCTATTTAAAACAAAAAACAACAACCAAAAACATTTGAAAAAAAATTCTAAAACCAAATATATTCCTTCATTCTATTTCGCTGGCAGTGGTGGATCCAGAGGGGGGGGGGGCGAGGCGCCCCCCCTAGCGTAGTCTAAAGTAGTGTTATTTACTTAATTAGCTCAAGTTTGCGGTAATTAAACTTGCTCCTAACGCAAGTTTATCAGATTAACCTATTCTGCCCCCCCACCCTATTTTTTTTGGATCAACCTATTTTGCACCCCCCCCTAAAAAATCCTGGATCCGCCCCTGTTCGCTGGTCTTAGAACAAATAAGCTCAAAGGCTACTTATGATGTATAATCTAAAAAATTGCGACCATGATGGTTTGATATCAGACCGTAACTACATCTGCCCTAGCCATCCTTGGGTTTCTGTGGAATGAAATTATATTTTAAGACGCTAGGACCTAGCTTTGGTAAGAGTCAGAAGTGAGTGGAATTTTTTCAGTAATTTTAGCCAACTTTATGCATGCTAATCTCCCTTTCTTTAAACTGAAATTCCAGAGGTATTTCAGTAATTAAATTCATGTGCGAGGGAGCTTCCACTAAAGATAGGAATTACCGTTCTTGTCTGGAGAAGATATTGTCTAATTAGAGAAGGGAATTCTTGCTGTGTTTATGGAAGGAAAAGAAAAGAACTAATAAATTTGTTGGCACTTTTTCAGTAATTAAAATGTTGTTTATTGTGATCTTGGTTCCATGTGCAATTTTTACTTTCCGTTTTATACCTTCTTAGCCAGAAGTTCCGGACAAAACTTTTTGAACTGATATATTAGAAACTGAGCTTTAAAAGAAATTACAATTTGCAGAAGAATGTAAGGTATATGCATAGATAAATCTATTCAAAATTTATTAGATCACTTTTCTTTTTGTTTGGGGGGGGGGGGCTTTAAAACAAAGGTCTCACTTACTTCAATGTCCAGATCCCCGTTTAAATTTGACGTTATCCTGTAACAAAATAGGCAAATAACGCTGCATTTCTGTGCTTTAGTGGAAAGAGGGCTGACAAAAAAAAGGACAAGTGTTTTTCCTGAAAGCCCGCGCTTTAGGAGAATGTCAAACAACTTATCATAAGGCACCGTTGAAGTTAATTCAGTGTTATTTCTTTGAAGAACATGATGAATATTAACTATAGGTTTTTACTTTAAAGTGAAATAACGGGGTTTCTAGGTTTTCTATTTTTCATTTAAATATAGCGATAATTCTCATATCTCCATTTGTTTATAATGAAATGTTCTGCAAAACTCAGAGAAACTAGCAAAATTTAGAAGGGAAACTTTAGCTTTAAGGCCGACGAAACATCCCAACTGCTGTGACTAATCGAGATAATAGCTGTTTCCCTTGACATTCATGAGCTACTCCAGAAAGATTTTTTTTTTTTTTATTTATTTTTTTTTTTTATTTTTTTTTTTGACTAATTATGACCATTCGAATCATTTCACACGACTCGAAGTCTCGAATACCTCGACAACCTGGTCTCCTCATCTGTCACTCCTGCTTCTCATTATACACTCATTATATCTCATTATGTCACTACTGCTTCTCATTATCCTGCTTCTCATTATAATGTATAATGCTTCTCATTTCTCGAACAACCTGCTTCTTATTTCTCATTATTACATAAAGTACTAGCATTAAATTATTATTATTATTATTGTTTATTTATTTAAATCCTTGTTAAAGAGTAACACTGCAAACAAAGGAGGAAAAGAGAAACAAAAAAAAACCTTGATAACAAATAATTATATACTGCACTAATAAACAACAAATAGTAAGCAGTAAATCTTAAGCAGTTAAGTAACTATTACTTTCAGTTTCAATCTTCGTATCTAGTGACAATTGCGCAGAAGCTATTTAAAAAAGATGCTTGTTTAACCTTCTTTAGAGAAGCACTAAATAAGTTTAACTACTAAAGAAATAAACTTGAATTTACTTTCTAATCTTTCCATATCCCACTTTGCTGCCAAGCTAGAAAGAAATCATTGCTTATTAACGGTTCTTAGCGACATTGTTCAAAACGTGTTTTTTAACTTTTGGTTACTATGGGTTGTGGTTCGCCCTTTACTAGGTTGCAGCTACTGCAACCGCAACCATGATCAGATCTTCGGTACCGCAGGTCGTCGATATTTGAAGATATATCCTGAGATAGAGACATAACGCCCTAGGAAACGCAATAAATGACGCAATAAGATATCCCTTTACAGAAGAAGCAACCATTACTCCTTCAAAACTAAACCAATTTAATATTTTTTAACTTCAAACTATATTTTTAATTTGGTTCAGAGGAGTGGGGCTCTGGGAGACTTTTTACTGCATTTTTCAAACAGTTCATGGTAACGAATTGTAAGTATGGAGCAACTCGGCTCAATAGTGACCGAAAAACTAAAAAACGGAATTTTCATATCAATAGATAAATCAAAAGAATCACCTTATTATGCTGATTCCAAATATATAAAATTCATCAAGTTTAGTGTAACCCATCAAAAGTTACTAGCCTGAGAAAATACTATGTCTTTGTTGACCAGTCAGCTTTGTAAGTCTTACGCAAGGTTTGATGGTGACAGTTTAGGTTATAAATCTCGGAAATGGGTTAGAAATTAGGTTAGAATGGTCAACATGGTCAACATTCGCCATTAGTACATGGTGGATGTCAAGAAACACAGTCGCTTGGCGAATGTCCGAAATATTTCTTAAATATCCTTATTTCGGACTTTCATCGGTGAATGTCGACATTCATCATATTTCGGTCTTTCACCTTAACAGATATACAACCATACTACCCAAAAAGAAGCTAATTTCTTTTTCTCTGCTTGGATTCAATTAGCTTTGTGAATCAGCTTTTTCAGTCTTATGCAAGCTATGATGATAAAACTTAGTCAGGTTAGATTATGTTAGATTAGAATAGGTTAGGTAAAATTTGGTCATAAATATCAGAAATGGGTTAAAAACCTTAGCTAAATTAACCTAACCTGTCATCATCGAACCTTGCATTAAATTGAAAAAGTTGACTGGTGACGCTGACTAAATCTAAGGAGTAAAAAGGTATTTCAGACATTCAGCGGTGAATGCCGACATTCACCAATTTGGGAAGAAACTTACGGTAACATATATATATATATATATATATATATATATATATATATATATCGCCTAGTACAAGGTGGATGTCAAAAACACATATATATATATATATATATATATATATATATATATATATATATATATATATATATATATATATATATATATATATATATATATATATATATATATATATATATATATATATATATATATATATATATATATATATATATATATATATGTTGTTATTTCGAGTTTTATTTTCATTGAACAGTGTCGTTTTTACCGCCTATTCATTGCCATAAGAAGTTTGACCATACAGACTAATTTTTTCCAGTGAGACATTAACACAATGAGATATTTCTCTTTGCTGTGATTTGAAAAAATATTTTATTTGCAATTTCCTTTATTTCTAATTTCATACTCTGGACGTGTCTATCCTAGATTTAGTCACCGAAGGCTCAAATCTCTTCTCCATAAGAAGTTTTACTATTCACGGCATACATTAAAGCTCTACTTTCTTATAAAATGCATCGAGAAAAGGGCAACTTTAGGTTTATATGCTTCTGTCGCGTCTAATTTTTCTTCGCAGCCTAATATTCCATTAAACTCTTCAAATACGAAATTCCTTTCTTTAATCGTTAAGAAACAAATCATAACTAACAAAAATGAATCAAATAATTGTTCATATCAGTCCGAGTTCAGTATCTCGGCACTCGCTAGCGTAATCACACATAGACAAAGACTTAATATGAAAAAGGTTTTAGCTACAAGTATAATTTACATAGGCGATTCATGACATTCCTCCCTTCCCCAAGAGGATGGCAGAAACATGGGCGTCCATAAGCTGAATTCCAGGGTGGGGGGCAAACCTCGTCTAACTGGCACTTTTAATGCTATATAATAGAAATCTCAGAACAAAAATATAAAAATAAGGCAACATCATTAAGCCAGGGGGACGGGTGCCCCTCCCCCCCCTTACGGGCGCCCATGGGCAGAGACATCCTTAACAGCTATCACCACAATATTACTTAAAATAGTCTTGAAAGCGCATCAGCATTTGCGTTCATGGATCCCGGTCGGCTATTAATGGTAAACTGAAAGTCTTGCAGAGCTAAAGGCCAACGAGTCAAACGAGCGTTGCAACTTCGAGCAACATTAAGCCACTTAAGAGGGTTGTGGTCCGTTTCTACGAAAAAATGGCGTCCCTTCAGGTAGTACTCGAAGCTTTCAATTCCCCATTTGAGAGCAAGAGTTTCTTTTTCCACGGTCAAGTAACTTTTTTCACCCAGGACCAGTTTCTTACTACGGAATGCACTTGGATGCTCTTCACCATCCCTTTGGGTAAGGACCGCTCCGACGCCTATGTCAGAGACGTCTGTCTGTAAAATAAAATCCCTACTTGTTCAGCTCCAACTCGGTTGGAGAACCTTTCTTCAGAAGTGAAATGAGTGGCTCAGCAATTTCAGCAAAATTCTTTATAAAACGTTTATAATATGCTGCCATCCCAATAAAAGAACGAATTTCTTTCTTGGACACAGGTAGGGGAAAATCTTGGACAGCCTTGACCCTGCTTTCCAATGGGGAAATTTCACCATTTCCCATATGATGACCCAGGTAACGAACCTCGTTCTGATCCATTTTAATCTTTCCAGAATAGATTCTCAACCCTGCTTCTTTTATGCTCTCTAGTGTTCTTTTAACATGTACTAGGTGCTTCTCCAAAGAATCACTAAAGATGACAATATCATCCAAATAGGCACGAGCGAAGGCCTTACAGGGCTCTAAAACCTTATCCATAAGGCGCTGGAAGGTCGTGAGAGCTTCATGTAAGCCGAATGGCATGATCAGAAACTGATAGAACCCGGAAGACGTCTGGAATGCCGTCTTTACCCGGCCACCTTTCTCAAGTTCGATCTGCCAGTACCCTTTAACCAAGTCTAGAAAACTAAATATTTTCTTGCTGCCAACCATCTCCAGGAGCTCCTTTATACTAGGTAAAGGATACGCATGAAAACGAGATATATTTTTAAGCCCACGAAAATCAAGACGGAAACGTAGCAATCCGTCTGATTTTTGACTATGACGGCTGGAGAGCACCATGGACTAGAAGGCGGTTCAATGATATCCAAGTCGAGCATGCGGTTTACTTCCTGCTCAATGGTGACCTGTCGGCTTTGCGGGATGCGATATGGCCTCTGCCTCAGAGGTCGTTACTCACCTGTATCAATCTTATGTTTCACGATCCTTGTTCTTCCCGGTGTCCTTGAGAAATTTTCTCAAAAATCCTGGAGCAGCTCTTCCTTTCTCTTTCCGGTCAGGTAATTTTCTGATTCACATAGATTAGAACAAACTTCGCTGTCACCACAGTTCATACGTTCACATACGTTCTGATTGCTGTCAACGGCTGTCATCAAAATAACTGGCAGTCTCCTCTCGAATCGCCTCAGAAGGTTGATGTGAAGTACTCTGTATTTCTTCCTCGCTTCTGGTATCTCTATTTCGTAATTGACTCTGCCAATTTTCTGCAAGACTTTAAAGGGGCCATGCCAACACATTTCCAGCTTGTGATCAACTGCTGGCAGAAGCTCTAGAACTTCATATCCCACCTGAAGTTCACGGGACTTTGTGCAACGATCGTATAGCTTTTTTTGTTGGCTCGCTGCTTTTATCCAGTTTTGTTGAGCTACTTGCAACAATTTAGCAGTTGGTCGATTTTGTTTTAGAGCCGTTGCTGCTGCCTCCCGCTGTTCTTTGAGGGTAGCCAGTGGTGCTCTTGGTCGCTTACCATACAGGAGTTCAAAGGGGCTCAAACCCAATGAAGACTGAACAGTTTCGCGATGCGCGAACAAAAGATGTACCGGTCCGATTCTTTTGGATTGTCCATAAAATTTCTTAAGCGAGTGGATTAAGGTCCTATTGAGTCTTTCTACAAGCCCATCGGTCTGAGGATGATAGGGAGAAGTCTTTATTGCATTTATACCAAGCATTTTTTAAACTTCCCTCAAACTTTTGGACAGAAAGTTTGATCCTTGGTCGGTCAAAATCTCAAAAAGGACTCCAACTCGGCAAAAGAATTGTTCTAGAACCTCCGCAATCTTTCTTGCATTGGTCGTCCATAAAGGTAAGGCTCCCGGATATCTTGTGGCATAATCATAAATTACCAGAAGAAACCTATGACCATTTGATATTGTTATCAAATGGTTAACGGCCCAACAATGTCGATAGCCAAGAGATAGAAGGGTTCTTCCACTATGGGCAAGGAAATCAGTGGCACCTTCTCCTTCGCTTTCAGTCTAGCGGTGAGCTGAGACGGCTTACACGTTTTAATGTATTTTTGGACATCTCGTCTTGCTCCTGGCCAGAAGAATCGACGCAACATCTGATCACAAGTCCGCTGGTTACCAGTATGTCCAGTTAATGGCGAGTCCTGGGCTAACTTAATCATAAAGGATCTGCGAGACTGTGGCACAACAAGTTGCAATACCTTCTCACCCATTGACTAAGTACTTATCCTATACAGCACCCCATCAAGGATCTCATAGTTTTCACGTAGAGGGGCTTGCTTGTAACAACTTACTAAGCTTTTGTCATTCTCCTGTAGTCGTTTGAGTTCATCTCCAGTCAGCTGATCCGTACTTGTCTCTCCTGAGCTGTACCTAACGAAAGAGGCTTGTGCAAATCACGCTCTATGCGCTTCCCCTTTCGACTCTTTTTCCATCTGTCTGGCCTCCCGGTGTTTCCAGGATCCACTTCTATTGTCCAAATATCATTTTCTGGAAGATTCACTCCCCCATTCTTCAGAGAAGGTGGATTAGGAATGCTTGGCATTGGAGGCGAGTAAATCATCCTAGGTACAGATTCCTACTGTTTAAGCTCTTCAGTTGAGTAATTCTTTTTTCTTGTGCTGACAAGAACTCTAATATTAGGCTTTTTCTTTCCAAAGTGCTGACTGCAAAGGTCATTGAAACGAGGGAATGATGTGCCTAAAATCACGTCCACAGGTAATTCGCTTGAGACAGCAACGGGTACGCAGTCACTGAAACCTTCCCCTTTCCTTCCTACCTGGATGTGAATGCCTTAAACAGGCATTAGCATACAATTGGCAGTCCCCATAGACGCAGCAAACTTCTGTCTTCTTTGAAGGGAAACTGTCGTCCGGCATATACTTCTTATGCATGATACACAGGGTGGCGCCACTGTTGACCAAGAAAGTTGCTGGTCGCCCTTTAATTTCACCTTTAAAACAGAAACGTTCCCTTGCATCTTCCAATGGACTAGGAATCGATCTAGAAGATTTCGTTTCCTTGGCTGTCGGCAGTCCTTGGCCCTATGACCTTTCTTCCCGCAGTTATAACAGCTTTGATAATTCTTCTGTGACTGGGAGGTGCCAGCGGCTGTATTTTGTACATCTTTCTTCTCTTTCTTAGGTTTCTCTTCGTGATTTTGAGTTTCTGGAAATCAATTTTCTTTCCGTGGCAATTTCTTCGAATCTATTCTTTCTTCTCTTCTGGCAAGAAAAAACGCATCCGCTAATCTGCATACTTCCTCCACAGGCGGCTGGTCGAGTTCTTTGAGACGTATGCGTAGTTGATCATTTTTTATGGAACTTATAAATTTTTCAACCACAATCAGTCGAAGAATATCATCTATTTTCTGTCTAAGGATCTGCTTCTGTTTTGTAGTCCTGGCACTTAAACCAATTGAGAGATGGTAACTCAAGCCTCCTCCCATACTCGATGAAAGACTGATCTGCCTCTTTCTGTTCGGAGCGGAAATGAACTCGGTAGGCTTCTGATGTGACCCCTAAACTACAAAGAATTGCCCGGTTGATCTCATCATAGTCACTAATTTGGTTTGGTGGGGGGATCGAAGTAGCTTCGGCGGCTATTCCCGTCAACAAATCACGCAGCCTCACTGCCCACGTCGATTTTTCCCATTGGTTTTGGATAGCTGCAAACTCAAAGGTGTTGAGGTATGTAAGTGTTGTTGTCACTTGCAAGCTCTTGTCGACTTGGCATTCAGCTGTCGATCAATTGAATTGATTTGAATTGAATTTAGTTGTAACCCGTTGAAATACAATGATGAACGGAGTATAAAAAAAAATAAAAAGAAGAAGAAAAGAAAAAGCAAAAGAAAAAGACGGATAATGACAAATAAAATGAAATTAAAACTCATAGAACAATCGCACAAGCACAGTAATAAACCAGAAAATGACAACACAAGCCAAAGTAGCAAGCACATAGACAAGCACGAATTACACAGAGATAGAATTTATGGAACAAGCACGTGAGCAAATGATAAACCAAACCATCATACAGCATATATAACAAAAACAAAAACAGTAAACTTCAAGTATCTATCGTTTTAAAATGGAACACCATGGGTGTCCATTTATTCCCCTATTGTAAGCTGCAATGCATCTGCCGATGGCAGCTTTGGGGTTAGTTAGGCTGTATTTCCTATTGACCCAAGAATTACTTGCCCAGGGGGGGGAGGCTGAGAAGATATTTAGCATACTGGTAATAAATTCGTCGGAGTTGCTTTGATTCCGTTGCCGAAAAGGTACGCCAAAAAGGTGCAAGGTATAAAAAATTCAGGAGCGCATATGAGTTGTATAATTTAGCTAGCAGCCGTCGATTAAAATGAAGTTTATTGGAAATTATGCCACCGTAGGCACTGGATGTCCGCAACTGGAAATGACGAATGAGAAGCTTTTTAGTTGTTTTAAGGGAGTTATCCGTTGGGAGGCTAAGATAATTCATTTCCAATTTAGGAGCAACTAATAATCCATTAAGATCAATATTAAATCCTTTTGGAACTGGGCCCCAGTTGAATAGTACCACTTCTGACTTTTCAGCGTTAAATTTAAGATTTATTTTTGAATACTCTCGACTCAAAGTGGAAAAATTTTTCTCAAACGCCAGTACCGTTCGGCTGGGGTTAAAGACATCGTCCGCATAAGCAATAAGAGACACATTTATCCCTTCTAAAATACAGGAAGAAACTGCTTGAGGTTGTGTGTTGAGAATACAGATGTTAAACAGAATTTGGGTTGTAAAGGCGCCTTGCCTTACTCCATAACGAACAGGTATGGTTATCTTTGTAATTATTCCATGAGGCAGATTAACAGTGACAGTTAAATGATTATACTTATCATACAAAGCACGAATAATACAGGTACTGACCCCGCGTTTATACAATTCAGTGAGGATATGCGCGTGAATTATCGAATCAAAAGCACGACTGACATCAGGGCTCCCTAGAATAAGCGGCTCTCCAGATTTATCAGCATCAATCAAGACCGACGACAGTGCCGTCAGTGCATGAGCACACCCCATTCCTTGATGGGACTTGAAACCTCGGCCGCAATATATATGAGTAGGGCTTTCGCCCTACTCATATATTCAAATCACATCTCTCTAAACTTAAGGTAAAATTTTTATGGGAATGCCTTGGTTTAAAGAAGAAAAACGCAAAAACTAAGACT
The DNA here is from genome assembly GCF_049724085.1 of Artemia sp. Qi Xiang Cuo. Taxonomy (NCBI): domain Eukaryota; kingdom Metazoa; phylum Arthropoda; class Branchiopoda; order Anostraca; family Artemiidae; genus Artemia; species Artemia sp. Qi Xiang Cuo. Next base: position 26,154,530 of record NC_142808.1, on the reverse strand, counting down.
TTCCATTGAAAACTGCTGTTTCTTTAATAAAGAGGGAACCAATACCCTCTTAACAGGACTTTTAGTCCCTTTAGGAAGACTTAAAGTCCTCATAACAAAGGGAGGGCAAGGATTAATCCCCCCCATCCATATTTTACTCACAGCGCTTAAGTCGGCACTGAACCAAAGAGCAAGAAGTCCCTGGGACATCGGAGGCTTTGTGGTATCCTGAGCTCATCTTGCTACAACACGATTAACTACACTTAGCAATGCTCTTTTATGAACAGGAGTAGAGCTGCAGAAGAAAAATTAAGCCTGTTACCTCCGACTCATTATACATGTGGCTGTAAATATCAAGCTACAATGAGTAAGCAGCCCGTAAATGGCAACAGCTAGGAAGGGGCTAATCAGCCCAAAAAGCCCACTAAAACAAAAGAACCCGAGAAGAATTGTATCTATTAAAAAAATCTAGTGCAACGATATGTCGATTAATTGGCTATAATTGCCTCGAATGGTGCGACTACTCAGGGTCACCCTACAATGCTCTTTTGCAGTCACGGTTCTGGTTAGGCAAACTCGTGGAGGACCCATCTGACACCACGAAGAGGTCATGCAAGCCGGATTTTTCTTCTCGGGAAAAGGACGGAAGAAGGAGCTTATAACAGAGCAGGTATCCCGAACCATCTCACAACGCCGTTACAGCTTTAACATTTTATACCCAGCCTATGACCGTCAGGATAGGCTGTTCTCACGTTAATAATACTTAATGGCTAAACTTAAAGTTAATGAATTTTCAGTGTTTATGACAGAACAAAGAGTGGTTTGTTTGATGTATATGTTTTTTTTTGTTTTTTTTAAATCCCACCTCCTCTCCTCTCGGTGACATAATAATATTTTTCATATAATTTCAAAACTTTAATGTCACATACACTAATTTAAAAACGACATTTATTTTTTCAATTTTTTATCCAAGCAATATTGATGAAAACACACTACTACTATAAATATTTAACATGATCAAAATTTTTAATAAGGATTATTAGCCTTCATTATCTTGTCTTGTATTTTATCCTATAAATTCAATTTTTCCCTTTCCTTTTTTCCAATTTTTCCCCGTTTTCCCCTTTACCCCTCATCTTCATTTTTCTCCTATTAAAAACTAAATTCAACAAAAATACAAACTTCAACCCACTACAACCACCAAAAACTTCTCTTCCTCTATTTTCTTCTCCTTTATATCTTTGAAATTTAAAAAACTAAATTCATCCAATATAACATTTTCATCATCCTAACTATAGACTGCCTTTTTCAAAAAAGAAAAAAAAATCCCTTTTATACCAACTAAAAATGAATTAAGGCACTCAAATACAACAGGTTACTCTCCGGGGCATACTACAACACAAATAAAAACAAAACAAAACACAAACACAACGCACTTCCCGCTCGTTGGATGCTCCCCTTCCTTAGGAGAATCTTTTGGCGGTGGCTTCAACTACAATCCAAACTTTATATCACCCCTCCAAGCTTCCATAAAAAAAAATGAAAATAAAATAAATACAATTTGAACCATTCTTCCCTTACCAAAAACCTCAACAAAAAATAAAATATATACTTAAACAACACAATACTTATTTAGGAAGAAGGGTTAAAAAATTCTAACAGATTACCCATAAACTTTAAATTTCCAAATAAAATTCATACTTTACTTGATTGCCTCAAAAAAAAAAAAAAAAAAAAAAAAAAAAAAAAAAACTATTTACCGAACTCGCTATCCACTCCTCATCAATTCTTTCTTTCCATTTTCTATTCTTTCTCAAAAGCTCTACTTTCCCCCTAACTACTCCTTTAAATCTTTCCAACTCAACTCTCTTTTTCTTTTTCCTCATCTTCCAAATATGGGTACATGCCCATATCACAATTAATAACATTCCTTTCTGCCTCTTTCCATCACCTTTTCTTTCAAAATCTAACTACAATTTTTTTTTTTACACCACCTCTATATTCTCGGCTCTAAAAACATCAAAAATAAAACTAAAAACTTGCTTGTTAAAAATACATTCTATAAATCCATGCTGTAAACCATCAACGACCATTTCATGGCACAGAATGCACTCCTTTATCTTACCCTTCTTGAAGTAGCTTATTCTACCCCGGTAAGGTAATATGGTGTGTATCAGCATAAACATCACCTCTCTTCCTCTAGTGTCACACGGTACTTCATTTAGATTTTTGAAAGCCGCATCAAAATTCATGAAAGGTTCTTTTTCTTTAACATGGTATGAAAAATCGTCCTCTCGGGTCCATATGTAATCATCTATGACCCTTTTTCTTTCTATCTGACTCAATCCGTCCTGAAACACTCCTTTTGATCTCAATCCTCTTAAAGTTTCCGCTGTTTCCTTTAATCGATCTGGGACCTATTCCTCTAGTCTCAAAACTTTTTCCTCAACTACGTCGTTCAAGACCGGTAGTAGCCAATCTCTCTCCAAACATCCAATTTCATCGTCCCTTTGGAGCATCTCAATCGCATGTCTCCAAAAAAGTGATTGGCATACATTCCTATAATTTAACACTCTTATTCCTCCTTTTACTCTGGGTACAAAGAGCATTTTCATGCTCAGCTTTTCAATTTTTCCTCTCCACACAAACCTCCAAACAATTTTTTCTGTTCTCTTCGCACTGCCCTCTTCTAGCTAAAAAGCTGGCGCAAAATTGAACTGTAGTGATAAACAATGTCTTTACATATGCTGCTGTGAAAAACAAAGAACACTCTTTAACATCATTTGCTGTCACAAGTACCCCGTCAATTTTCCGTATTTTTTCTTCCCATAACGTATCCAACTTCATTTTACTAGTCCATATCACTGCAAGTATTTTTGTCTTTTCTAGTTTTGCTATCCAAAGGTCCTCCAGAATTTCTTCCGTATTTTCTGATTCCAGTATTGGTAAAAGATTGCTTTTACTCTAAAATTCCTCTGATACCAATCAAGTCCTTGTAGAACTGCCTTTACATCTTTGACAATTGATAGGGTAAAAGTTCCATCATCTATAAACCCCAGGGTCTTGAAGCATATCTCATTAAGAAGAGGTAAACCGATTATACGGTTTCTACGTATTTGAACAAGGGATCAATGTATATTTCAAAGAAGTATGGCGAAGCCGGGTTGCCCTCTTTCAACGATATCTCCAAATCAATCCTCCTTGTAACCAAGCCATTTATATTTATGACAGCTACTGGTTTTTGATAAAGACTTTTAAACATACGAACAAAATCCTCAGGAAAACCATGCTTTAAAATCATCGAAGACCAAAAAATTTCCCTGTCAACCGAATCATATGCTTCCTCAACATCCACACTTAAGAAATAAGCAAGTTTCCGGACTTCATTTGTCTTTCGGGTCATCTCATCTCTCCTATATAATACATCTCTTAGAACGCTCAAAATATGCTGTGCTTTTCTCCCTTTTATCCCCCCGAACTGGTAGCTTCCTAGTATATGTGGCATTATTTTTCCTAGTCTTTTTGTTAGCACTAGGGATGCAATCTTGTAGTTGCAGCAAAGGGAGGAGATGGGTCTCCAGTTGCGTAGATCAGATCGTGCCCCCTTTTTGTGAACAAGGGATATTACTGCCTCCTCTTCCGGGTACCCCTCAGTGATAAAAGTGTTAACGACTTTTTCGTAAAAATCCCCCATTTCTTCCCATAGTTCCAAATAAAACTCGTAGCTCAGTCCGTCTATACCGGTGGACTTTTTCTTTTTAGCTTTCCTTAAAGCTAGCTCAATTTTTTCTTTCGAGACAGGGCTCCTTAAATTTTCGTGTTCCTCCTCGCTTACCAAACGGCTTGTTTGGTATTCATTAAAATAATTTCGACCCTCTTCACCTTGCGTCTCCTTTCTCTTAAACAACCCCTTGAACCACTCTGTCACTGCTTCACCCACTTCTTTTTGCTCTTCTACTACTTTTCCATCTTCCTTTTTTACTTTCCTCGGGCTATTTTCTTCTCATTTTCTTCTTGCTTTAACTACAGAAGCAAAGTTTACCTGGTCCGATGCAAACATTTCTGCCATTCGATTCCGAGTTTTCCATCTCTCATACTCTCCGTACTCGAGATCTTTTATTGCTCTCTTAATTTGCTCATATTCAAACCATACGGACTCTCCCTCTTCTACCTCTTTCTTTAAGTCGTTTAACACTCTGTACAAGTGCCTTTTATTTGCGTTTCTTTGGCGTTCCGACGTTTTTTCTTTATCGCGCAGGAAGACTCCTATTTTTCTTTTAAAATTCAACCAAAATTACACTAGGTGACTCGATTCTTGGTAACTGACCAGAAGACTTCTTACTTATTTTTTTATGTCTTCCTTATCATTTCCCTGGAGGGAACTAATATCCATACGCCAAAAAGGTCGTTTCGTGGGCAGCGAAATATATTCCATATCCTCTAGCTTTATATCTACCAGTAGTGCACAGTGGTCGGAGAAAGGCACGGCGATATTTTCTATATTTTTTATTTTTTTCCGTTCCATCTTTCCAACAATACACCCTGTCGATCCTTGTGCTGCCCATTTTTTTATATTCTCGTGAAATCTCTCTCCATTCCCATTTCTTGCCACACATCTACGAGTTTCCATGTTTTTACCACTTCTTTTAATTCGATGCTAATCTTCCTTTTAATATTTTTCCGGCTCGAACTCAAAACGTCTTATTCTTCTAAAACACAGTTAAAGTCGCCCAATAGCAATAGCAGGCCAGATCTTAAATATCGTGGAAGAGTGTTTTGTATTACCAACTGTCTTTCTCTTGCTTTCTTTGTGCCTGAAGGCAAATGCACATTTACAAAAATCGCTCCTTTCCAGCAAATGCTGCTCACTTCACCATCCTTAAATCTTTCGTTCACTATGTATACTGTGTCAGGTCGGAGTTCTCCAGCAATATAGTGGAATCCCTGTTTCAATATTTCTTATCTTTACTGTATCTGATTCTTGAAGACACAGAATATCAATTCTCTGCTTTACAATAAAATCTAAAACTAAACTCTGTCGTTTTTCCTGTTTTATCCCGTTAACGTTCAGCGATGTATATGCTTTAATCAGAATTCTATTTTTTTCGAGTTTTGGCTTCTATAGACAAGGGTCTCTCTTTATTTGCGGTTCGTTGCTGTCAAATGTTTGACTTTTGAAAGGAGTTCAATATAAAGGTCATAATCGGAAATACAATAAAGTTAATTAATAATTTTTAAGAGTATAGATGTTTCTACTTTTTTAGTTGTGTTAGTTTGACTTGTCGCGAAATGGCTACAGGACTAGTTCGTGAAAGACAAAGTACATTCTTCGTCAGGGTTGATTCTTATTGTCCTTAAGTAGTGTGATTGTCACTTTGAATAATGTTTCGTATACCGTTTTAACTTCCCCTGGGGCCAAAGATCTATGAATTTCTTAGGAACGAGAAGGACTATAAACATTCCTTAATTTTTCCGAAATTTGCCCCTTTAGGTGATTAATTATTTTCCTTAAGTCTTAGCCTTATTCCCGGACAAAAACACTACCAACGGTGAAGACTGGAGACATGGCCTCGGGTACAAATTTTTACGTGCTGCCTAAGGGCTCTTCTTTCAATACAACACCAGATGAAAGTTTACAGATGAAAGTGGCAGCTCTTAGAACTGGCGCTGGGTATTGGAAGCAAAGGTTGACATAGACCATCGATTCTCTCGTTTTATTATATTTTCCAGTTGTCCTCTGTGGGTTGTATTCCTTGTCCTGTGGCTTTGGGAAAACCAATGAATTTTCAAGCTTCAATCAATTACTGTCAAGTTAGATTCAGACAATGCCCCATCCAGGGAGGACTACAGGGTTTGACCCCCCCCCTGAAATGCTGGTCTGACTCGTAAAAACATAACAAAAATGCATATAAGCAAATTATGATGCGCCTTTTAAAGTATTTTTCGTAAGACCCCCCTGAACCTCCCTCCCGAACAAAAATTCTGGATGTGCCCTTGATTAAGTGGGATCAGCTTTTATAGGGGCAGGTGAATTCTTCAGAAAGGTATGCGCAGGATAGTTAGGCAAATATAACATTAGCTTATATTATGCGAGAGATCCCGCAGACTTGGTTGTAATATTATTAAATTCTCTAATTATTAAGAGAAGTCACAAACAAAAATTGATAGTGTCTTAGTTTAGATATTTCTTAAAGCATAAATTTGAAAATTTTCAGTCTCAATCACGCTTCTTATCAAATTTGTCATATTTTTGAAAACAGATAATTTGAATGTTTTCTGGCAAATATTGGCTCCAGTTTACCATTAGTGACTCTAGCATGTTAATGGAATTCTTTTGTCTCACAGCTTACGATCAAACAGACATGTTTACATATTTTGTTTTAACCACGGTCAAAGCACTTTTTTTTCCATTTTTTCTTCTTCTCTTGGTTTCTACTGTTTCTAAGACATTCTTTTGCCAAAACATGGTAAAAAAGAGACATGGAAAAAACAATAGATTCAAGAGCTATCTTTGTTGTCTGAGTAATGTTTCTAGGTCAATTTCCGAAAATTAATATCAATTTTGAAATAAGAATAATTCATTCCTTATTTTTATCAAAACTGTGTGATTGTTTTCTTGGAGTTGTACCGTTGATACATCATCCCGACTCGCTAAATCCTTTAAGAATATAAGTCTTAATAAACTATTGTTTATCACTGAGTGTACAAGATAATTTTCATCAACTTTGTGAACATGTCTTTGAATGCCATCAAAACACTTTACAAATCTATTGAAAGCCTTGCCCTGACCATCGTATTTCATAATATAACACCAAATCTCTAAATTTCGATTTAATCCTCCCCCCCCTCCAACAAAAAAAACACCCACGACAAAATACGAAGCACCTGTGCATTAATGCAGATACGGGTTATACCCATGTTTACGATCTTGAGACTCCTTGATATCATAGGAGATACTGAGAATAAATCTCAGCATTTGTAAAATCTCATTGTAAATTGTCCTTAAGCTGTTGCATTCTTAAGTTGATACTTTTGCAAAAAAAAGTCTTTATGTTTGTAAGTGCCACATGACAAACTGTGAAAATTGTGCTTCCTAGTGCCACTTCTTGATGGGACATGCTGGGAAGCATAAACGGGCTGCCATTCTAATCGCCATAGTAAACAAAAACCTAATCAATGGCTTATAATCTCCCCTCTTGTATGCTCCTTCTTCCCGCTTTCTTAGTCCTCTTCGCAGTCCCTTAGTATTTAAAAATAAAAAAGAGTTCTGAAAAAAAAACTGTCTAGTAAAAAAAAATTCATTCGAATTCAAATTTTATACAGAAACAATGATAAATACTATTTATGTTTACCCTAACAGTAAATTAAATTATATAAAAACATTTTTAGGAACTGATATTTTTGGGAGTGCCGTTTTTTTTTTATCCTCTGCATGAGGAGTATTGGGACATTGCAAGAGTGTTAAAATGTATAACCAAACGAATGTTTTACAAATAGGGATTTACATCCCCCATCCTGTCACGGCGTGTTTGAATTGGTTGTTTCGCCGTTACGCACAGGTCTGTCACTTGGGGACGGGGAGACGACTGCTCCTCTTATTTTGGAGAATTTTCTTGTGTTAAACTTATATTCTTCACCATAATATGATTTTAACGATCAGTTCTCCTAAAATTTTGAAGTCCAAGAAACAAAAATAATGAAAGTACGCTTTTTATGAGAAGTTCAAAATTCTTTGCAGCATCAATAATACAAGTTTCCGTAAATTATTATAAGTATACATTAAAAATTCTTTTAATGTTATTTAATTAAAAATTCTTTCAATTTTCTAAAATCTCTATATTTTTCATATAGGACAATATTTCATGAATAACGGAATTTTTCGTCTGCAACTCTTCAAAAATACCGACGATAATTGGATTATTTATATGACAAAATTCCATGTTTTTTTGTTTTTTTTAAAGAAAGTTTGAGAGGTGCGAAGCAAAATATATTTAACCTCCTTTTTAACAAAAATTCACGGTAACTTTTTTAATTTTTTCACATAAGCTAGACAAACATATTTTTGTAAAGTTTATTGTTCATGTTTAAAAAACCTAAAAATGAAAAAAAAAAAGATTAAAAAAAAGTTTTTCCGATGGAAGTAAAGACCGAGGATGAAACTTAAAATGAACAAAAATACCGCTTCACAGTTTGTGCGACATGTGCCTCCAAAATTGGTCTAATTAAAATCAATCATGATATTTATCTATTCTTAGAATTCTGAAAAAACTAGTGCTTTACTGAAAACTAAGCTTGCTTGAGTTTGTTGGATGATTAAAATGGTTGAGTAAAATTTATGATTCCATGACATGTATCATACTATTGAGAGCCTTATAAATTAGTAGTTTTTTCTGCAAGCTATTTAAGGACTTTTTCCTCCTGCCCCTGTTTTGTTGAGTCAGTTTTGTGTTTTCAGTAAAGCGCTAATTATTCAGGATTTTAAGAATATAGGGGTGTATCACAAGGCAGTTGAACTGAACCAGTTTTTCAAGCATATATTGCATAAACTGAGAAGCAATAATTTTTGTTTGTCTTTAGTTTCAATTCTGTTGTTTACTTTCATAAAAAAAATACTTCGATTTTTTAGAATGAATCTTGAACAAGACGTAGAACTGTTGCAGCTGACAACAGCATTTCAGATTTCCCAATTAGTAATTTTTTTCAGAAGTTTTAAGACCCAATATGGAATTTGATGCAAAATGTAGTAGGCTATAATGTACCTAGCTTAAAATCTTGAAGGTGGACACAATGTCTTTTGATACTGGACTGCAAAATCCATCCAACCTGATTCAGTTCAGAAAGAACCTAACAACAATTATGCTTCTTAAACAGAGGTCAAAACTTTAAGATCCACATTTTTGCAGGAAAAAAAACTTGGACTCTGTTTCAGTTTTGTTTCCATTATTAAACCAAACTCAAGTTTTATTAACAAAACCAAACACTTGTCAATTTGTTAACAAAGCTCATGTCTGCACATTTATCCTAAATTCTTACAGATGTTTAAAAACCTCATAAACAATTGAAAGCCATGTTTGAAACCAGTTTTCTAACCATCCTGGTACCAATTATCGACCGATGAATAGAAATTCCAAAGGAAAAATGAAATACGAAACATGTGGACTACCTATAGAGCCGTCGTTATCTTTTGGGAACTCCAAGAGGGGATCAAATTGCAGACTTTCTGATGTAAGAAAAGAGCAGTGACCCATGGGAGGGGGCAAGAGTAAAGGGGTGATCCAGCAAGAATAGATTCCAGCAAGTAAATTTAAGTATCCTTTCGCAACGCAAGATTGAATGATTTTCCTGGACATAAGATTGCAAATAAGATTGTGTTGTACTAAGAATGTTCAATATTAAAAACTTGGGTACTTGTACATTGTACGGGCCCACCGCTATATAGTGGATAGGGAAACTAGACACGAAACCCGCCAAACGGGTATTAGCAATAGCGTAATGGAATGCAAAGCGTGGTTTTTATTGTGTTTATAATATTTGAACTGTTGTTTTTTGAGGTTTAGGGAAGGTACCTAGGTTAGGTATTTAATATATGCTATACTTTACCCCCCCCCCCCCCCTAATGTGCAAATATATACCCCAAATTTGTTTCTAAACTATTATATATTCCTCCAATTTTTTTTTTTTATTAGCATTAACCAAACTTGACTTCTTTTGTGGGCCCACGCACAATAATGCACAAGTACCAAAACTTGTACCGATTTTAATGTGACTGATACAGAAACAGGAAACAATTCTCAATTAAAAAGAGTGAATTGAATATATTAACATGTGGGAAAAAATTTGGAATTTATCAACATTTACGTTGATAAGTCTATCACCCTTTCACCTACCTCTGACCTCATTTGTGCAATTTGAACTTTTATTTTAAGCATTAACGATGCTAAGATCTAAGGTCCGGAAACAAGGTTTTAAACCGCATTTTAAGCCAAGAGTAAATTCTGCATTTTCAGAGGATGGGGGGGGGAGGATACTACCTGTTTCATATTCTGGATAATTCCTTCCCGTCTAAAGTTTTAATTTTGCTGTTTGCAAATAGAAGAATGAATCGATTCGTTCAACCTATATAGTTTCTAGCTTGTTGGCATTTATAGTGCGTGCTGATTAATGGTTAGCGCCCGTTGTTAGCATAGCCGAATGGTAAGCACGCTAGACTTTATACCATTCAACAAAACTACTGTCCGTCGCGAATTTTGGCAATATATTCAGATACTGTCCAAAATTTTTATTGTAATCCAACATCTTAATTCTTAAGCAAATACTTTGAAAAAACAGGACGGTACTTATCAATTTACAATTATTGATAAATAAAATTCAACAACAAGAAATCGGGGGCTTAAGAAGCCTGTGTCCCATATCGTATCTTGGTTAGACCTGGGCATGGTTTAAGAAACGGTCCGAAATTGAAATAAAAATAAATAAATACTATCAACTGAAAGTGAGGAGCGACTTAAAACTTAAAATGAACAGAAATTATTCCTTATATGACGGGGGCTGTTGCCTCCTCAACTCTTCGCTGGTTAGTCTAAAGCTTGAATTTTTTCCAAATTCTTTAAGAACATTTGCGTAAACGCAAGAACCATTGTACTGGGAAAAAAACTTTTTTAAAACACTGAAAAGTTATAACTTAACGAGCAAGGGGTTGAGGAGCGGCAGTCCCCCTTATATACGGAATAATTTAAGTTTGTTTTAAGTTTTAAAGTTGATCCTTACTTTAAGTTGAAAAAACTATTTTTTTCACTTGATTATATTTCATGAAACAGTATAACTTTATGAGCACGATACCTTTGCTAACGCAGAAACGGTCAATACTTCAATGCTCTTTCTGGTTTTGATGAGTAGCATTGAGGCAAATATTTTTTTTGAACGGTAAAGAAAAAAGTATGTCAATTGAAGCAAAAAGATATAAAAGTAAAAAAACAAATTAATTACAAAAAAATACACAAAACAATAGCCTAATTATAAAAAAAATTATATAGGAACTCCTAGAGTTCCTTTATATTGAGCAATGTCGAAGTTTCGGACGGATCTTATTGAGCAATATCGATGTTTTGAAATTCGGTTGTAAAACACCAATATTTTTAAAGCCTTCAGACTCTGCAACTATGTAAAAAATTAGCCGTTTCAAAGTAGTTTGTTTCGAGTAAAGCATTGAAACTAAGATTAAGAAAATCAAATAAGGAACTTATTGAAATCTGAGAAACGCTGTAAGTGTTGAACCTTTCTAAGTAATATTAATATCTTAATTTAATGTTGAATACCAAAGTCAATACATTTTTCGGCTTTTAACTTTATAATTATAACAAATTGGAGGTTTTTCAAAGTAAGCTACTAATCAATACAATCACTCCCGGTAAAAAAAAGAGGTAAAAATAATTTTAAAACAAAAACACACATCCATAATAAGGACAACATAAAAGTAAACATTTCTTTTTACGTGGACTTCAGACATTGGCTCATGGATACTCAGACTTGTTGAAATTGACGTTGGATCCAAATTGGATCCATTTTGCCCCTATTTAGGATCCAAACCTATTGGTAGACAGCCAACCATCGGCCCACATACATTTTTCTTTTTTAATTTGCTGGTATGCTTCCATGGTTTTTCCCTACTGTGCTCTTTCATATGGTTTTCTCGTAATTACTTTATAACCCAATTTCCTGGACGGTATGGCTCTCCTTGCCTCCTCCCCCCTGCAGGCACCTATGAAGCTTGCCCCTGACTGTGGTCTAATGCAATTTAATACATTTTTTTTCTTTTTCAAAACTACCGTTACACGTTTGGCAAACACAACCATACCTCAAATAAGTTAATTTCAGCAGTTATTTTAAAATATTCGATTGTACTTATCGTCTTTATAATAATAAGAGGAAATATGGAGTAAAAAATTCGTCGTCAGGAATTTGCTTTACTAGTAAATTTTGCTGTGTACCATATAGTTATATGTTTTTTTTGGAACGTTTTAACTGTTGACAGAAGATATCAAAAATGATTAGCGATTTCGGTCATTCAACTACGCTGACATGCCCATGTAAATTCTTCAGTCAGCTGAGAGAAATCCCTTATGTTAAGCATGTGAAACATCTCTTGTTACAGCATCGGTTTTCCACTAGAGATATCTAAAAGACATCCTTATCATCAGCTGTATGTCATTTTCATATGCATGGTCTAAGATGATATGAAACAGTAATGCATATCTCTCTGGAAACAAATTGCCGCAATTAAAAATCAGGGATTTCAGACTTGTATCAAAACAAAATAGAAAAAAAAAAATCGGTTAATTTAAGTGTTATTTTAGAATTAATCAATTGGTACATAAAGCTTAATGATTCTAATGAGGCGTGTCTCAAGTGATGTGACCAGGAGGAGGTTCATGTCTGTCAAGTAAACAAGGAACTGTTATAAAAATTCGTTTCTTATAATACTACTATTATTGCTAACAACTCACCGCTGCACCAAGCCGCCTGAGGCCTACACAGCTACGCACGCTCATCCTCCATCCCAATCTAATCAAATCCTCCCTCTTGACACCCTCCCAGGAAGTTCCAGTTTTCCTTAAATCGTTCCTTACGACATTCTTTCACTCCAACCGAGGACGACCTGCTTTCCGTTTGGCCCTACGCAGTTGGGCCAAAGAGCGAGACATTGAGGAGGGGACAGCCCCTTTCATATACGGAATAATTTATGTTAGTTTTAAGTTTTAATGTCGCTCCTTACTTTCAGTTAAAAAAAACTTGTTTTTTTCATTTAATTTCTGAACCTTTTTGAATTAATGCAGCTTTGATTTTGGCTCACCGTACATGAATAATTAGAATAAAATTTGCATATTAATTTTATGACTTTCTCGAAATTTTGTTCTGACGTAACTTACGAATTAACTTACGTAACGAACTTCTATATTTGTATGTTTTTATTACGTATATTAGGGAGTTTACCCCTAGTCAATACTTCGCTCTGTATGCTAAAGTTCGAACTTTGTTCGAATCATAAACCCCTGAATCACAAAGGCCGGTTAATTAGAATAGATAGCTCTTTTGAAAGTACTAAAAAAATAGCGTAAAGGGCGAGGTATTGACTAGGGAGCAAACCCCTTCATATACGTAATAATTTCTGTTTGTTTTAAGTTTTAATGTTACTCCTTACTTTCAGTTGAAAAAACTTGTTTTTTATTTAATTTCTGATCGTTTTTTAAATAATGCTGGTAAATTCGGTGCCCCTTCATAGAAATGTCCCTTCCCGCAAGGAACACCCTCCTTGGAAACATCCTCCCCCTTAACCCCCTCCTCAGACCCTCCCCCCCCGCCCCCAACCAGAAAAAAATCCCTCTTGTAACGTCTGTATACTTCCCATTAACCAATACTATATGTAGAAAATGGGCAGAGTTCATAACTTGAAGCCCTACCCCCGGGAGCTGGGGGGATTAAGTCATCCTCAAAGACATATTTATTAGATTTTCTACAATGCTGAACAAACTGGGTTTCTTAAAATTTTGATTGGGTGAATTCGGAAAAAAAATTAGCGTGGGAGGGGGCTAAGTTGCCCTCCAATTTTTTTTGGTCACTTAAAAGGGCACTAGAACTTTTATTTCCGTTCAGATGAGCCATCTAACGATATTTTAAGACTACTGGATCGATACGATTACCCCTGGGGAAATAAAAAAAAACAAAAAAAAACAAACAAACAAATAAACAGGCATCCGTGATCTCTATTCTGGCAAAAAAATACAAAATTCCACATTTTTGCAGATAGGAGCTTAAAACGTTTAAGGTAGGGTTCTCTGATACGCTGAATCTGATGGTGCGATTTTCATTAAAGTTCTATGACTTTTAGGGGTTGTTTTCCCCTTTTTTAAAAAAAGGCAAGTATTCTCAGGCGCTTAACTTTTGATGGGTACAACTAAACTGAATGAAACTTATGTATTTGAAATCAGCATAAAAATCTGATTCTATTGATGTATCTATTGGTATCAAAATTCCGGTTTTTAGAGTTGTGGTGACTATTGGGCCGGGTCGCTCCTTACTTACAGTTCGTTACCACGAACTGTTTGATTAATGCTTTGAAGACATAAGTCCTAGGTAGTTTACTATTATTTCCAAACGTTTTTGAAGATTTCCATAGACTTCTAACACAGAGCCGTCCTAGCCAAGTGGATTTTTGCGCTGGATTTAGGATCCTTTGTCTGAGAGGATGAGGGTTCGAATCCTAGTGTACCCAATTATTTGGTTTGGGACGGGGATCAGTGGCGTGACTCTGGAAGCTCAGCCAGAGTCGACCCAGCTTTAAATGGGTGCCTGGAGAAATATGTGGAAGGTAAACAGGAAGGGTGAGCGAAAGTATAGTATAGCTGGTCCCCAACCTCCTATTGCACTTCCTGGCTGAAGGGCCAAGAAACGAAGATCAGCACCGCCGGTAGGGATTGTAAAGTCAGATTTCCAAGACTTCTAACACAGAGCCGTCCTAGCCGAGTGGATTTTTGCGCTGGATTTAGGATCCTTTGTCTGAGAGGACGAGGGTTCGAATCCTAGTGTACCCAATTATTTGGTTTGGGACGGGGATCAGTGGCGTGACTATATAGGCTCAGCCAGAGTCGACCCAGCTTTAAATTGGTACCTGGAAAAATCTGTGGAAGGTAAACAGGAAGGGTGTGCGAAAGCACAGGATGGTTGGTCCCCAACCCCCCATTGCACTTCCTGGCTGAAGTGCCATGAAACAAAGATTAGCACCACCGATAGGGACTGTAAAGTCAGATTTCCAAGACTTCTAACACAGAGCCGTCCTAGCCGAGTGGATTTTTGCGCTGGATTTAGGATCCTTTGTCTGAGAGGACGTGGATTCTAATCCTGGTGTGCTCAATTATTTGGTTTGGGACGGGGGTCAGTGGCGTGATTCTGTAAGCTCAACCTGGAGAAATATGTGGAAGGTTAACAGGAAGGGTGTGCGAAAGCACAGGATGGTTGGGCCCCCAACCCCCCATTCCACTTTCTGGCTGAAGGGCCAAGAAACGGAGATCAGCACCGCCGGTAAGGACTGTAAAGTCAGATGCCTTATTCTTTATCTTTTTTTTACCTCTTTACCTTCTAACACATGAGACTTCCAAAAACAAGGTATCTTCAGGAGGTTCTAGACGGTCAATCATTTTGATCAAAGCTTCCTATCATGGGTGAAGCAGTTCCTTACTTTATTAAATTAAAAAAACAACAGTTTTTTCAACTGAAAGTACGGAGCAACAATAAAATTTAAAACGATCATAAATTATTCCGTACATGAGGGTGGTTACCTGGCTCTTCACACTAAAGAATTTTAGAACTGTTAAAAAAGCTTCGTATTCTAATTAAAGGGCCCTTGTGTTTCAGGAGTCGTTCGAAAATTTCCCTCAGAAATCCCCCGCCCCCAGTTGAAAGTTACTACCGCGGGAAACTCTTCCTCCCCATGGAAGACACATCCAATCAATTCCAACCCCTCTGAAAATTTCCCCCGGAACATCTCCATATGTTAAATTTAGTCAGCAAAGAAAAAACAGGGTAAATAAAAAGAATTTCGTAAAGGAATTCCGGCGAATTCACCCTGTGTAAAATATCCCCTGGAAAGCTCGCCCCCTGCAAACTTCCTTCCTCAAGGAAAAGTTTCACCATAGAATATATCCCAAGCAGAAATTACCCCCCCCCCCCGAAAAAAAAAAATTTCTGTATACTTCCAAATAACAAATACTATACGTAAACTGTGAATAATTTTCGTAATTTACAGCCCTTTCCTCAGGGCCTGTGGGTTCATGTTATCCTCTAAGGCATAGATCTTGAACCATTCAACTGAGCTGAACAAAACGGCCATTTAAAAATTTTGTTTGGACGACTTTGGGAAAAATGGGGCATTAGAGGGGGCTAACTGCCCTCCGATCTTTTTGGTTACTTAAAAAGGGCATTAGAAATTTGATATATATGTACGCAGTCAACTATTCTATAATTAACTGTAGAAGATATTCAATGGATCTTTCTGGGATTGGAGGGGGATGCCCGAAGCCTCGAAAAGCGTATTTTATGCCCAAATTTTTGAAGCAAAGACAAATTTTTGAATCGCCCTTTACGCTAAAGTTTTTTTAGTACTTTCAAAAGAGCTATCTATTCTAATTAACCGGCCTTTGTGATTCAGGGGTTTATGATTCGAACAAAATTCAAACTTTAGCGTACAGAGCGAGGTATTGACTAGGAGTAAACTCCCTAATATACGTAATAAGTTCGTTACGTAAGTTAATTCGTAAGTTACGTCAGAACAAAATTTCGAGAAAGCCATAAAATTAATGTGCAACTTTCATTCTAATTATTCATGTACGGTGAGCCAAAATCAAAGTTGCATTAATTCAAAAATATTCAAAAATTAAATGAAAAAAAAACAAGTTTTTTTAAATGTAAGTAAGGAGCGACATTAAAACTTAAAACGAGCAGAAATTATTCCGTATATGAAAGGGGCTGTCCCCTCCTCAACGCCTCACTCTTTACGCTAAAGTTTTTTATTGTTTTAAAAAATAGAGTTGTGAGAAAGAGTAACTTTAGCGTAAGAAGCGAGGTGGTGAGGAGGGGACAGCCCCTTTCATGTCCGGAATAATTTCTGTTTATTTTAAGTTTTAATGTCGCTACTTACTTTCAGTTAAAAAAATTTGTTTTTTTTAATTTAATAATAATAAAGAAACTTATACAATTTACCAGCACCGTAAGAAGCTTTTGCTTGATGTTTTCCAGATTAATTGCTTAAGGATTGTTTCGTGTACCCGACTGCTTCACCGTATTTCAAACAGTATGCTCTACGAAAAGTGTGATTCAATCCCGCTTTCTAGGGCAATAACGAGGGAAAGGTTGAAATGGCTAGGACACGTTCTGCGGATAAAGGATGACAGGTTGCCAAAGATTGTCCTTGTCAGCCAACTGCGTAGGGCCAAACGGAAAGCAGGTCGTCCTCGGTTGGGGTGAAAGAATGTCGTAAGGAACGATTTAAGGAAAACTGGAACTTCCTGGGAGGGTGTCAAGAGGGAGGATTTGATTAGATTGGGATGGAGGATGAGCGTGCGTAGCTGTGTAGGCCTCAGGCGGCTTGGTGCAGCGGTGAGTTGTTAGCAATAATAGTAGTATTATAAGAAACGAATTTTTATAACAATTCCTTTTTTACTTGACAGACATGAGCGTTGGGGGGAGCATAGTTTTCCGCAATTTGACGGTGATGGGTTGGGTCTGGGTTCTCGAACCTCCTCCTGGTCACATCACTTGAGACACGCCTCATTAGAATCATTAAGCTTGTTGTACCAATTGATTAATTCTAAAATAACACTTAAATTAACCGATTTTTTTTCTATTTTGATATCTTCTGTCAACAGTTAAAACGTTCCAAAAAAAACATAAAACTATATGGTACACAGCAAAATTTACTAGTAAAGCAAATTCCTGACGACGCATTTTTTTACTCCAAATTTCCTCTTATTATTATAAAGACGATAAGTACAATTGAATATTTTAAAATAACTGCTGAAATTAACTTATTTGAGGTATGGTTGTGTTTGCAAAACGTGTAACGGTAGTTTTGAAAAAGAAATGTATTAAATTGCATTAGACCACAGTCAGGGGCAAGCTTCATAGGTGCCTGCAGGGGGGAGGAGGCAAGGAGAGCCATACCGTCCTGGAAATTGGGTTATAAAGTAATTACGAGAAAACCATATGAAAGAGCACAGTAAGGAAAAACCATGGAAGCATACCAGCAAATTAAAAAAGAAAAATGTATTTGGGCCGATGGTTGGCTGTCTACCAATAGGTTTGGATCCTAAATAGGGGCAAATTGGATCCAATTTGGATCCAACATCAATTTCAACAAGTCTGAGTATCCATGAGCCAATGTCTTAAACCCACGTAAAAAAAAATTTTTACTTTTGTGTTGTCCTTATTATGGATGTGTGTTTTTGTTTATAATTATTTTTACCTCTTTTTTTACCAGGAGTGATTGTATTGATTAGTAGCTTACTTTGAAAAACCTCTAATTGTTATAATTATAAAGTTAAAAGCCGAAAAATGTATTGGCTTTCGGTATTCAACATTAAATTAAGATATTAATATTACCGTTCAAAAAATATTTGTCTCAATGCTACTCATCAAAACCAGAAGAAGCGTTGAAGTATTGACCGTTTCTGCGTTAGCAAAAGTATCGTGCTCATAAAGTTATATTGTTTCATGAAATATAATCAAATGAAAAAAAGAGTTTTTTCAACTTAAAGTTTTTTCAAATTAATCGTCATTAATTATTTTTCCTGCATGAGAGTGCGTAAACCCAACGCTCCTTCAGTGGCGTCAATTCACCAAAAATTAGGGAGGAGGTAAAATGTATTTTTCAAAATCTGAGGGAGGAAGGAATATATCGTTTTTTTCAATTTTTCAAATAAAGATACTAGAAAAAAAAAACATTTTTCAATGGAAACATTTAAAAAAAGGGAAAGTGCGTGAAAAATCAGCAAAAATAAAAGATTGCCATTAAGGCGTTACTCCATTAGGATTACAAACGGTATTAATGGCAAACAGACATTAAGAATGATTGAGGTTTTGAGGGTGTTTCCACCCTTTTTCGAAAATCAGGCAACATACGAAGGCAAAACAGAGGGCGTTTCCCCCATTTTTCGAAAATCAAGTAAATTTTCTCAGACTCGTAGCTGATGATAGTAGTAACCAAGGTACTATTTCTATGGAAGCTATAGCAAATACCATGTTATTCTACAACGCCCCCGTACAAACAGGTTTTTTTCTGGTAGGTAAACAGGTCATTACACTCTTTGCCAAGAGGAACGTGTATGACTTGATTGGTGATTAGGATTTGAATAAAAGGAATAGTTTTCACTACAATTCATATTAGTAAGAGAATTGGATTCAAAGAGAATAGTTTTTTTTTTATTTGAGAGAATATTAGTGGAGAAAAAAATGAGTGGTGCATTTACATTATTGGAGATTAATGACAGAACTGACAGCAGCAGCAGCAATGATATACGAGTACCCAATGTAGCTGTGGAAATAACTGCTGGCTGTAGACTATGTCTTGAATGGGACACTATGTATGCGAGATATGTGATATCATTGAGCAAATTTGAGCAGGAGGAGCAGCTGTGTTTTGCTTGAAAAGTAAATATTCTCCATATAAATAAACTTCGGTCAGCATTAGATGTCCTATCGAAATATATTGATGAGAACAAAATGCATCAGTGAATATTATTATTATTGTAATTATGTTCAATAAAAAAGTTTCTAAATCAATGATATTTTTTTCTTTTTCTATAGTAGACTAGCGTATATTTTTTAGAGTATAAAAAAGAAATTCTGTTTAGTCTGAAGGTGGTTGTGAGAGAGTTATGACTCTAAGAAAGGGATAGATTCGAGAAAGATTGAATCATGAGGAATCTAATTCATATGGAAAAGCGTTTGATTCTAGACGATGATTTTCTAGAGTTGTCTATTCAAAGGAAGATATTTTCTCGGGGACTGCTTGTCGATATAATGAAAACTTAGTCTCCATCATTAGACTATTGTATGAATATTCTAAATCGTGGTAAAAATGTATTTGAAAAATTTTTTGATATTTTTATCACGACACATCAAAATGATTTTTTTAATCTTATTTTAAAAACTTGTTTAGCAATTCAGTACTTTTTTTTTTCATAATAAATATGTTGCTAAGGGATGATTCACTCCTCTCTCTCTCTCTCAGACAATTTTTTTGTTGTTGCTATATAATTTTAATTTTATTAGTGATAGCGTCAAAACATAAAAAAATTTTTCATACATGTCCGTTATGTATGTACACACAGGGCAGCTGGTCATCATGTGAGAATTGCGCAATGATTGAGGAGTATGATGAAAAGTGTAGATTCTGCAACCCGTGTAAATTGCATAGAGGATATGCTGTACAAATTAAAGGGTGTAATTCCTGTCTTGAAGAGGTGTGTGACTCTCATCCTAGAGGCCACCAATGCTCCAATTGTTATTATGATAAATGTAAGCAGTGGGAGAGTACATATCCCGGTATGATTGGAAAGAATCCTAACCGTGATTTTAGTTTATTGCTACGAGATTGGTATCGTCGTGTTTTTAGATTGTTCTGGGAGGAGGAAACGGATCAACGATTCAACAGTTGGAACAACAAGAGAATATTGTTTCTACTGCAGCGTTGTGAAGACAATGGATCTTTTTATTAGAAACCCACTTTTTTTTATTGGGCTGTGACATAATGTGATTCGAAGCGTGGGGACACTGTTTGTGAAATTGCTTCAAATACTCACATTGAAACATGTGAATTCTATAGAATGAACGCGAATAGTATCATTGACTATACAAAGAGATATGACAAGAGTGAAGTCACATTCTACTGTAGAAAATGTGACCCTGACATTGCACTACATCAGTATCAGTACACTGTGAATTCAGATAATCTACCTGCACTAGTTGTTGTCGACAAATACCTAGTAGTGGATGAAATCTAAAGAGTAGAAAAGTCGTTTTATTATGAATATATTTTTTTTTTATTAATAAACAAATTAACATACATCTTTGGAACATTTTATTCTTAGGGCACTAAAATCAATATTAAATAAAGTTGTAAGTATATTCTCCACTAGAAAGTCATTCAATTTAGGTAAGTCAACGTAGATGTTGAGAAACTGCTTGTAGGTGTAGCCACGACATCTGAACATGAAAAAGAGTAGTGCATGAAAGCCACTTGTCTTAGTCGTTAAATCCTGTACTCTTCGTTGATTTTGAATAATGGTTTTCCCACTGCTTTCAATAAAGATGCTGATTTATGGAGCGTAGAATGTATACGATATGCCAAGAGGATCAAAAAATTCAATATTCTTCGCTGTTTGAAAGATGCATAGCCAATGGCCAGTCTTCAAAGTTGATGGACTGCTATTAACAATGATTAGGGTATTGTTAACACTTGGAATTTTTTCAATGAAGTCCGAGGGTATGCAATAGGACTTGTATTGGGACATGTCTGGATCCATACTAAATACGGTGAGTATTTGGTTTGTGTTCATGGTGCAAGGTCTAGTAGAACACTGCCGTCGGGCGTGATTTCCCAATAGGTTTCAAATTGACTCAGTGATATTAGCGTGATACTCTCAGTCAGAGCATTGGTAAATGTACACTCTAAACGTACATTCCCAGTTCGTACTATAGTCATATCTTGCATGCCTGACAAGTCCAAAACAACTACCCCATGATATTTTGAAAACATCGAATCATTTATTACACTTTCAAATACTTGAGTCATGATCTAGGGATTGAATAGTCAACTCGTACAGAGTTCTATAGGATTTTTTGTCAAATGATAGAGTATACAGTGGAATACCATTCACTTTGCACACAAGGCAAGATAGACCGAAAAAATTAAAATCATGGGGATATTCAGTCCATGATCCAACGGCACTACCACTCCTCACAAAGGCCAAAGCCAATTTTGATGGGATTTCTCCATTGATAAATGATGAATAGCTATAGCTACGAGAAACGGTGGCAATGTGACGTTGATTGGTGATTGTCTGGGGGACAAGAAGTTTAATGTTGCTTCCATTGGCTCTTAGCTTTTCAACTGCCAATGCAACAGAGCTCATAACTTGTTGTTTTCAGACGTGGAGAATTGCCGATGTGATAATAACATTTGCATCGGGTGCTGCAGGAAGTGTTTTTCTCAAAATTAAATTCGATGGGGCCATCTGCAACTTTATGTCAATCTTGACATTGGGGGGTAGCCATTGGGATATATTGAATGTCTCATGATTTAATTTTCCAACTAGATGATACTCCTGGGTGACTGCTGTAGTCAACTCACCATCAGTATCAACACCTGTTCGATATTCATAGCTCAATGAGTGTCCTCTCATCTCCTTGTACGCCTTTGGCGTCATCATCATAAATTGTATGTAGCTTGCATAGTTGGATAAATTATTGCTAGTGCTCCCCAATGTTCCATTAATAAATACATTAATTTGCTTGAATAGGTTGTGTAGAATACAGTTTTCATAGGAGAGACCATCGCCGGCATTTGGAGTTGTATTATCTGACATTTTCTTCACCACAACATTTAAATCAATAAATGTTGACGACAAATCAATGAAATAGTCTTCATTGGAAAATATTTGAAAGTGTATATTTTCCGAGAGGGGTTGTTGGGGGTGAAATTGTTCATAGTAGCCATACTTGACACTGACATCAACATTTTCAGCATTGAATAGATTCAATGAGGAACTGATTGATGAATATGATTCCTTGTGGGGGAGATAAGTCATCTTAAGAGAAGAAATCCTTCTTTGATCTAACAATCTTTTCTTTTTCTTCTTCTTCTGCTGCTGCTGCTGCTTATTGGACGTCGTGGTTTTATTTCGCACTGTTCTTGTTGATGTCCTGTGCTTCCTGCCTGGGAAAAGACTGATGAGCGAATGATACGAACGCATCCTTTTCACTCCCTCCCCATTGTGTCGAGATTTTAATTGTTCACAAACAGCTCTTGCTGACGATCTAATATTTTCCTTAAAACTCTCTTTAAACTTTTCGCCTAACCCCAGTCCCGGCATGTAAAGGCAGAACAATTCGACGCAGCAGGTACAAGATATTTTATGGCAAGGGGTAGTACAGAACGAACTAGCCTAGCAAACCAGCTACCAAGACCATAGCCAGACATTGTAGTACGCCCCTTGTAGTAGTCCAATCCATTACCTATTTGACGTGGACTCAAAGCACCAACATAACAGTCAATATCGGGACAGACAAATGGAGTTCTTCTATTGTTCATTTCTTAGGTTATTGTACCGTCGTTGTCGTTGACAATGGGTCGAAAATGACATGTAATCACTGCTAAGCCTTTTGAAATTGCTATTGGATCACCAAATTAAGTTCTTAGTGTTAAATGACAGAGTTCCAAATAGGAAGTGTTTAAGGGACTATACTGAAGATGCTTTATATTGTAGTGGTGAACATGTTCTTGATTGGTTTGTCGTTCAAGAACTCGTAGGAGGGGAACATTTGAATTACCATCCCGAGATGTTTCCACAAATGAAGCGTAGAGAAATATACAAGTGTCCGTGGAGAAGCTGGGTGCATCGTCTGCATAGATAACATGGTCACTACCACTGAAATTTTCTGTCTTAATAATACGTTTTTTAAAACCAAGAACCTCACGTAAATTCTAATTGAGGAAAATTCTTTCATTCTCAAATGGATTGGTAATATAAATTCTCCTTCGTTCCGTCGAGTAATTGAAAGTGAAACCACCTTTTTTTCGACTTGCAAATTTTTTGTTGATAACTTGACACCTTTCGTTCCTGGGAATGCATTCCCTGTAGGTTATGTGAGAAAGAGTGTATTGATTAGAGTCAAAAGGTTGCATTTCTGCTCCATCGCTAGATTCCAACGGTTGTTTTTTCATTTAATGTTTACGGTAACTTATTAGAATGTCATAGTTAGTGTTGAGGATGCAGTCGACAAGACACACTTCATATACGCCGTCAAATTTTACGGTAGGGGGGTATTTGTCAAAAAACCACTTATGTTATATTCAAGTCGTTGTATAGAGGATCGTAAACGTTGGACCTGAATGTTACATAGAAATCATGGGGCATTGTCAATATCTTCAACACCGATCCAAGAATCAAAATCAGAGTTGTATCCTAGCCACCGAACAAGTAACTGTTTCTTACCCCTGCGAGTACGTGTCTTTAATATCTTTTCAATTTGATAGATTTCACAAGTATTTTTAACTTTTCGTAGTTAATATTAATAAAAGCAGCCAAGAATATCTTAATCTTTGGTATCAAGTAGTCGATTATTTTTATGTGTAATGTTTAGTATATTTGCAACAATCAAAAGTTCGGTGGACAACAAGTCATTCACCTTTTAAAAAACATTATTTGTTCTATTAATTCGAACAGTATCACGAACCTTGAATTTATTTTTCTTCTTCTTGGCCATTCTTTCATTTGACTATTGTATAAGAAAGGAGTCAATTGTATCATGATCCGAATGATGAACTTCCGTTGGTGTAGAGATGGATAATGATCGATGATGTCGTTGATTATAAATCATCATGATTTTATCTACATCATGAATAAAAGCCGGCGTATTTTTCAATGTACAATATCTTGAAATTAAAAGTCAAATAGTTCTTATCAATCATTCGGCCAATGCAGCCTTTATAGGACTTTGCGTATGATAGAGCAGTGTACTATAATTCTCTAGTACTTTTGCAACATGAGGATTAAGAAATTCACAACAGCGATCCGTTTGAATTTTTTTATATGAATCCTGTTCGAGAATACTTTCAATTGCCTGAGCAACTTCAACACCTCTCTTTGATCACAATGGAATTGCATATGCATAGCGACTATAAACACTGATTGCATGTAGAATGTACTTGTACAGTGTATTGTGACGTCTTTGAAGCTAATATAGAGTCGGGAGATCTGCTTGCATTATATGCAATGGGTGAAATGCGTTAGTTTTTCGACATTGACTGGCAACGAAGTCTATGATTTCTATGCAGAGCGTAACTTGGTTCATTTTGTAGATATTCTTGCACACTTTTAGTGCTAACACACGTGACTTTTGAAACAGTTATGTGTGACCTTAAACAAACCGCATCGCCAATATTTTCATAAAAAACTTTCAGAAATTCAGCCATTTTGAACGTAAACACGTTGTGTAACGTCCGCTACCCTGTTGTATACTGGCTGCTGCTGCTGATGGTGGTGACGCTGACTTGATACGTCTTTACTTTTGTCTAGCTATCAGTGGTGTTCTAGTATTTTCCAAAATTGATTTAAAATCTTCTTCTTCCAGTTCATATTTTAATGTTGATGATGATGATGATGATGATGCACGTTCATTTAGATTTTTTAGAATTTGTCTATTGCCAATAAGACTTTTGGGGAAGTTTAATGTATTTAGAAAGTTGTATAGACGAGTGTCAAATGATAATAGTCCTTTACGATTTGTAACCATGTCATACATTAAATCAAGTAGATTATATTTCTTGCCCTGAATTATAATCCTTTCCCCATTGCTCTCAACTTGAATTTGATCACTTTCCAAGAGATAGATTAGGAGTCGTGTTATTTTTTCAAGCGATTAGTTGGGCCTTATATTTACAAATTTAAAAAAAAATTAATCCAATTCATCCTTCTTTAATTGCGTTCCAACAGAAGCAGGTGATTTGTGAGGAAACGATTCTCTTT
Organism: Artemia sp. Qi Xiang Cuo; assembly: GCF_049724085.1. Classification (NCBI taxonomy): domain Eukaryota; kingdom Metazoa; phylum Arthropoda; class Branchiopoda; order Anostraca; family Artemiidae; genus Artemia; species Artemia sp. Qi Xiang Cuo. The sequence continues at coordinate 26,129,253 of NC_142808.1, read as the reverse complement.
TGAGGTCAGCAGCAGCAGCAGTGGGCTTTGATTGATAGGATTTTCCCTCTTGGTGAGTTGCATAATGAAATAAAATCGGTTTTTTATCAGCACCCAGGTTGTCTGTGTCATGAACCTTAAACGTCTTGTTAAAAAAGCGTTCGAAAGTTGACAGGGTAGCGTCTAATGGAAACACGTTGTTGGGTCTTGCCATTCTTACTAAAGAAACCTTTTTAAAATTTTTTCACTTATCTTGTTAAACAGTGTAAAGAAACAAACGACTGTCTGAAGAATTCTTGTCCATTTAAAATTATTTCCTTTCTTTTTATAGGCCAATGTAAGTACAATGGAACGATGTTGCTTTGCCTGTTGCTTAACTACTTCTGGTAGTTTAACATTACCCTCGGTCAAATTTAAACAAAGTTCAGATATTAGATTAATGAAATCATTGTCAATACCGTGTTTGGGTATTGCTTTTCTAAGTTGAGGTTTTGAAGTGCTTAGAACTGAAAACAAGTGTCTATTTTCATGTAGTTTCTTCAGTGTCATGATAGCGACTAATAGGTTTTTTTAGTGTTCACCGGGAGATATACTGTAATTTCATTGTCGAAAATATCTGTGACTACACGCAGATCCTCAGGTGTATTTTGATTAAGATCCAGCAGGATATAACCGTGGGGTTTATTAGTTGCCTGATTGTATGCAGAGAGCAGAAATTTAGGGGCTCCTGGATAGATTTGTTTATTGAGGGTTATTAGCGAGCTAGAATCACGAACAACTCTGTAGATGATATAGTAGGTACAGTTCAAAGCAAGTGTTTGCATACATTTGCTCTGATGAAAGAGCTTGTGCAGAACCAGAGTAACGGATATCTGTTCATGATGAGAGCAAACGGTGAACAATTGTAGCATTTGCTGAGACCATTGTTCAACGGATTCAGCCATATCTTCAATGATCAACCAAGAGTTTGGTTCAATAATGCGAAAAACATCAAGTCCTTGTATGAACTGTATCTGCATCGATCCCATGGTGCCGACGGCAATTGCTTTTATTTTGTTGTATGACTCCTGCCAAATACTATAGCAATAGTAGATTTTTTTCGGCTTTTCCGCAAACATTTTATCACAATTTTTAATTATTTTAGTTAAGAGTGTTGTTTTGACCGACATTCAGGGCCCATACAGAAACGATCTGAATGGTGTTTTAATTTGATACATGTTCCTTTTAACAGTTCACCTGGACAAATAACTGTAGACCCTAATTGTCTAATGACTAAATAATTTTTCCCTACTACTCTGTTCTTCAAGAAGAAAAAGACAAAGACAAAGACAAAGAATAATATTTTTTTTCTTTTATTATATGAAAGTAAAAAAAATGTAAAAATACATTGAAAAAAAAATACACTTTTTTTTTAAAATTTATTCATAATAAAAAATACAACAACAACATTTACATGGGTACACACACAGACAGATAAAAAACACTTTTTTTGTTTATAGAGAAAAAAAAAACGTTAAATTAGAGAGAGCACTTGAAAAAAATACATTTTTTTTTTAAATTTATTTATAATAAAAAAATACAACAACAGCATTAACATGGGATGCACACAGAGATAAAAAAAATTTTTTTTTTTTTACAGAGAAAAAAAACATTAAATTAGAGATGGCACTTGAAAAAAAAAATCTGCTCCAAGTCCAAAAAGAAAAGATAACTTTGGTGACGGAGCGCCCCCCGCGCTGGCGGCGGCCGCCCCCCCCCCGGGCCGCGAGGCCCCCCCCCCCCCGGGCCGCGAGGCCCCCCCCCCAAAGGTTTTTAGTAAATTAGTTACAGGACTTTATTTAAACCGAGACTTTCCCGGTGGGCAATACATTCTATCCAGTCTGAAGTTAAATAGTGTCCAAGGGGGAGGGTGGTCACGCCATCTTGACAAACATAGACCTGGTCGGAAATGGTACTCATGGCTATTTTTTCTACATTTACAGTATAGTTCTTGTACTTCAATGAACGAATTGCCAACAATTTGGCTCGTGGAATTGCATTTTGAACAATACAATTCCTATAAATGTCCATATTGAAATTCTTGTCCACATAGTGCGTGGGTACTCCTTTGCAACGTTTCTTGATTTCCTCGTCGTGTGTCTGTATAAAGTACACCTTCGGACCGACAAACATACCACGGGAAATCAAGTCGCTACCCGTTTGAGATTTTAAAAATAAAAGTTGATTGGGCGCCCGACGTGTTACTAGCTCGGGGTAAAGACCACCACTCCACTTGGTGTAGTCCATCCGTGAGCTGATAATTTCACCGTGCGCCAAATCATCCTTCAGATTTGGTGTACTTGCTTTGTGCAGTAGAGAATCCGTGTCACCGTAGCAGACCCCTACTTGCCCCTTTTCAGGCCACTGTACCCTAGCCACATTGTAGTAGAACTCCAACATGAGCTCTTTTGAGATCTCCAAGAGAGCACTGCCTACAGCAATATTTTTATTTAGGACAATGCGTCTTTTTTTCCGATTCAAAAGTACCATGTCCGGGTCAATGAGTGTCAAGGAAGTGTAATTGGGATCGGCAATAATTTGAGCACATTGTTCTGGATTGGTCACAACGTCGCAACGCTTCCTATTATGAACACTCTCACACATTTTGCCGAAAGCCGAATTTAAAATAAGTTTATAAATTTCTTTTTCAGCTTTTGTCTTTGCTGCAGAGCGTTTGCTGACAAAAGTGTCAACAAATGTTTTCAAATAAAGTTTTTGACTAAACTCGAGTGCCCTGTGAACCTTTGTGACGTTGAAACCGTTGTTGCACATCCATTTTAACTCTACATGATGCACAACTATGTTTTTTTTTGGTAGAAGGTCAGCAATAAGTTTTTGTTTTGAAGGTGCCCAAAGCAATCTGTCCACCTCGACTAAACGCATATTGTAAGGACTCAAAGAGTCTTTAGTCACAGGTCTATTGATACACGGGAAAAAAAAATCCTATAGTGAATCATGAAGCTCGACTGGTATCTATCCATCACTTTCAAAAAACCATCCCAACGGTCCATACTCCTCAACAGTGTTGTCAATGTTGAGGACATGGGGAGCTTGAGGGTCATTGAGCCATTTATAGTTGCCGCAAGGTAGTGCATAATGGGACATGGCCGAGGGGTAGAGAAAATTCATATCAAGGAAAACTGCATTCGATTTTGTCCCCGTCTTCTCTCCCGTTGGATCAGTTTCCAAGATACGGTCCCCGTTAAAAACAAAACCCCCCTCATTGACCTCTCAATGAACAGATGCTGATCAATGTAAGTGATTAGCCCGATTTTTTCCCCACTAATTTTCAGGATGAGGTCCATCACTAGATGAGGCGAAGAATAATAATACCCCAAATCAAGATTAAACTCCTCATAGATTTTATCCGTATTTTTACACATACTGTCTAACAAAGTTAACACGTCACTCGACAAATACAGCTTTCAGTAATCAAATCCATTTTTACACCCTCCCGCTGCCTAAACTTTTTTAGCAAAACTGTATTCATTGGGGATGCAACTACGATCATGAAGACTGTCGTAAAACGATTCAATTGGAGGACAAGCCTCCTTAGCGAATCTCGACATGGAACAATACTAATCATAAGGATAGATGCCCTTTACGGTTAAAAAATCATATAAATCATTTGAAAATTGTTGCGTGAGAAGGGGGAAAGAATTGTAGATGTCATTGTTTTTCTGCACTTGAATTAATTTCCTTAATGATTAGGGGAAAAAACTGTAGGAATCTAAAAAGTGAATTTTATTCGTGTACTCAACACCGGCTTCAACAAATTTCCACATAAATTCCAAAACAAGCAACTTTTCCGCGGATTTAGGTATGATTTTGTACGTAAAGCTGTCTATCACCCATGCATCATCATCTACTGTTCCATTTCTTTGAAGATGTGCCAATGCAGGTAGCACAAACTTCAGATCTTAGTTAGAGTTATGTATAAAAACTGGCAGAAAAAGTTGTTGTTTAATTTTGAAATTACACCAATTGTGAGCCCATCCCCGAAAGCTACTTGTTCCCGGTGAATTGGGGTCAATAAGGTGATTGTGGTCATTCACCGCGTCTTTTGGGACAAGGACACCCCTACACACCCAACAAATTTTCCCCTTTTCCAACGCCAATTGCTCTTTATCCGACACTTTCATTGGATAATTGGTATGACGTAATCGTGAAATTGCTCTGTTTGCCGTTTTTATTAAAGAAACCAATAGCTTTTCCATACTGCCCTCCTCATCCATAGTAAAAAAAACTCTTCCAATTGCACTTTATTGTTGGCGTCGCGACGGGCGTTTGCGTAGGAACACGCAACTAGTTTTTGTTCCTTGACTATATTTGGCCTTGATGGGTCTGATACCTCAACCAGTCTTGTTTAACAATCCAAAGACACTTTATCAGATTGCAGAAGAGAATTTTTAAAATTTTTAAAATGTAAAATGTCTTTGCCTTCTGTCGGCAGTTCAATTCTCTGATTTCCATGAATTTTGAAATGTCCCATGTGATCTGAAAAAGTTCGCTCAGATGTGAATGGGGAGAGGCACATGGGGCAATAGAAACGTTCACCTTTCTTCGCACCTTGACAGAGGAGTCGACTTATCGCCGTAACGGGGAAAAAATGACCATAAGAATTTACATCTTTGGGAGGCTGGTAAATAACCCATACAAAATTTTTAACATTTTCCACCCTCGGTATCCTGACTGAATACAGCAATCCTTTTTTATTTGTTTTTTTCCCCCATTGACGCAGTCTGGTATGTCTCGTAGAAAGACCACCCCCACCCCAAGATTTTCATTTGCTGTTTCAAATGGGCTCTGGTCTACAAAGTAAAATGGATTTTCCATTTCCACGACGAAGAAATTTAATGTGTGGCCTAGTTCCCCGACATTATGAGCCAGTCTGTCACGACTTTTATTTTATAACCCTTCTTATAATGTTCTATGGGCTGCCGCTAAAAACGCGTATTTAAAACATTGTAGTCCTGTGTCAAATGTGAAACCCTGAAATCTTCCTGTCGTTGACACATCTGGGTGGCATTTTATTTTGTTACACCTCTCTCCCCTTAAAATAAAGTTTTTTTTAAATCTACTGAGATTCAGATCCATGCATTCAATGTATAAAATTGTTGACCCACTCCCCCTCTCGGTAAACATATCCAAAGGTGAAATTAGTTTATTAACTCGGTTGAAAAAATTGTCTTCAAATTCGTTTAGAGCTGGGTAGAAAGTCTGGTTAGCTGTTGAAAAATGAAAATAAAAAATGTCCCTATATGCTCCCTTTTGTAGGTAGACTTTTTGGTTCACTTATGCTTTAATTCCTCCTTGACCTTCCCATTTCTGGATCTGAATATCAATAAGTGCTAGAATTTTGTCGATATATCTATGGAGATTTTTCATGGGGTCCGTTAAAATAACTCCAGCGTTTTCCTCGGGAAGGCTAAAATCTACCCTTTCTGATTGCAAATTACCTAGAGCAGATTCTAGCAGATAAAAATCAGGCAATTCTAGGGACGTCGTACTGTTTGGATGTCCTGACCCTGTTTGTTCAATCACATTGGAGGGATTTGACACGAGATCCCCTAGTACATGTTCTAAGGTTTTTTGGGGCAATTGGTCAAGCCAGCCTGTATTTTCCTCTGATTTAATTTCGTTATGAGGACCCAGTTCAAATTTACTTGTAGCATCATCATCTAAATATTCACGCATGAAATTATCTGCCCCCTCTGAGTCCTCAAGCATGTCAATATCACAAGTTAAGTCCTCCAGGCTGGCCATTTCCCCAAAAACATCGTTAAGGAATCCCTCATGTCACTCCATATTATCTAGAACCAGTGTATGTTCATCCCTGAACTCTGCTGGTGGTGACAGAATTGGTTCTGTAAATATACTTGCATCATCACTCAATGGTGCCGCTGGGGGTGCTATATTTGTGATCTGTAGAAAAAAAAAAGTTTAATTTTTTATGTGAAATAACCATTATTTTTTTTATAGTTAATAAACTTTTGTCAATTTCTCATAGTCATTGTCCCACCACCTGAACAATTAAAAGAAGAAGAAAAAAAGTTACATTGCCTTATGTCTTTCATAATGTCAACTGAACATGTTAAAAAAAAATATATTTTTTTTGTCGGGAAAATGTAGTCTTATTCTTAGAATGGGTAAGTTAGAACAAGAGAATGATAGAAAAAATTAATGGTTTTTTTCCAAATTTTTTTTTAAAATAAAAACGCAAAATATGAGTCCAATTCGATTGTTTGAGCCTCTTCATTATAACTGTCGATGAAATTTGACCATTGTTCGACTGACGCAGTATGCTGTACGAACACTTGCTCCTCAGCTTCAGTTAAAGGACACGAGCTCCATATGTCGGCGGTTGGTGTGTTGTTCCTTTCTCAATAATCCGTATTTTCCTCTGTCTTTTGCCAATGAATTTTTTCGACCTGGGCTAAATAGATAATTGTAAGAGAGAATAACTTGTTTGACCATACAAATCAACCATTAAAATGTTGGATGAGACTGTTGAGCGCCCCCCCCCCAAACCCCTCCCAGGGAGTCGCCGTGGGCCCCGGAGGCTTCCGGAGATGGAGGAGGTTCGTTACCCTTCCCGCGGGGGCGGGGGTATCAGCCGTCACAACTCTTCAAAGAGAACATTCTCAAAGTCTTTACTTGAACCTTTCAAAAATGCAATTTTTTTCTTGAGTTGTTTCAAAAATAATAATAATTTCTTGTGCATATGAAAGGCATAATAGGATATTATTCAGAGAACTCTTCTTATCTTATATACATATCCTGTTTCAAGAAGCTTATTTAGAATTCAAAGTAGATTAAAAGAGATGGGGTCTTTTATAAAGCGAAAATGTTTTTAGTGCAATTATACACCAGTTTAAGGCATTTAGAATTCAAAGTAGATTAAAAGCAATGGGATCTTTTATAAAGCGAAAATGTTTTTAGTTCAATTATATCATTTTAAGGGTGGCTTGTCGATCGTTAAATAGCCAAAATTTTAAAATTTATTATTTCATTTAATGTATATTGGTTAGAATTTAAATTGTTAGTTTTTTTTTTATATTTAGAAATTAATTATAAGAAAAAATGGATATAAAGTGATAATTTTGTTAAATTAAGAAAATGAAAAAGATTACAAAAAAATTTTAAGTTTTTAAAAAGCTATGCGCCTGAGAAAAATTTTGTCTTATTTTTTTAAAATATGGGTAAAAAAAAAATTATTCATATACTTACAATTTCTGACTGGACTTCTATATCTGAACTCCTTTGTAATACTTGAGGGGGGTTTGCCATGGAGCCAACGCGGGAGTCAGAGGGCTCTGTCACTATAAGTTGGGTGCTCGATGCATTATCCCGATCGTGTGTAACTTTTCTAGCGAATTTGATAACAGACGCTCTTGTGGTCTGTATTAATGAAGGTTCACCATATCTCACTTTTTTCTCAGAAGGGGGATTATTGCACGTGTCTTCTTCTTTTAAAAAAAAGACAAAAAAATTTAGCATGTAGAAAAAATGCATTTTGGGTTTTTTGTAAATAATTCAGTTTATGTTAGGCATCTAAAGTATTTTAAAAAACATCCTTTTTTAGAAATATGGTGTTTTAAATTAATTTTTTTATCAATTTAATATTAATTCGAAAAAAACTGGGTTTTCCAAGAAATTTTAAAAAAACTTAATTTTGTTTTTTTTTTTTTTTTTTTTTTTTAAAGAGGGGGGGAACATCCCCAACAAGTGAATTAATTTTAATTAAAATCACACCGTTGGATTCAGCGTAACAGAAAACTCTATTACATAGCTTTCAAGCTCATATCTGCAAAAAATCTGCAACTTTTGTATTTTTTGCCAGAAGAAAAATACAGGAATATAGAAGTTAATTTGTAAAGATATCCATTTAGGAAAAGAAAAGTAAAATTTTTGTGCAAATAAAAGCTACATTAACTAAAAAACGATCAGAAATTAAATAAAAAAAAAGTTTTTTTTTTTTTTTAAAATGAAATTAAGGAGCGACATTAAAACGAAAAGAAATTATTACCTATATGAAGGGGACTGTCCCCCTCCTCATCGCATCGCTCTTTAAGCTAAAGTTTGACCTTGTCTAAAAACTTTTTTTTTTCAAACAATAAAAAACTTTAGAGTAAAGAGAAAATGCTTATTATTTCAAATATATCAGTTTAATCAAGTTTAGGTAGAGCGGTCAAAAATTACGTGCTTGAGAATAATTTGCCTTGTTTTCGAAAAAGGGGGACAACACCCTCTAAGAATAATATAAATTTAATTAAAATCACATCATCAGATAACCCACCTATCTAATTTCAACTCTACAATCTGGAGTTTCAGACTACTGTAAATTAAAATTTCTAATTTAAATTTTAATTAACCCAAAAAAAAAAAAAAAAATGGAGGGTCGAACGGCCCTCCGTCCCACCGCATTTTTTACCCAAGGAATACGCCGGGGCCGCGGAAGTCTACAAACCCCGGTTATAGCCATAGCCTGTGAAATTTAACCCCCCCCCCAAACTCTCACACTCTTTGTAACACGCAAGCTTTTCATTCAAAGCAGAAAAATACATCATGTTAGTAAAAAGCTTTATTTCTGAATGATAATGAACTGTTTTTCAAAACAATTAAAACTTGTAAACATGGCTATGACGGATAGATTTTATTTACATAATAGAAAAAAAGCGTAAACTTTAGCGTAAAGAGTGAATTCTTATGATTTCAAATATATCAGTTTCATCAAGTTTAGCTATACCGGTCAAAAGTTACGCGCCTGAGAAAAATTCGCCTTGTTTTTGAAAAAGGGGAAAAATACCCTCTAAAACTCATAGACCTTTAATGAAAATCACATCATCAGAGAACCCTACTATAGAAGTTAAAAGCTCCTATCTGGAGCCTCATTCGAATGAAAATTAAAATTTCTAATGTCTTTTTTAAGTAACCCAAAAAAAAAATGGAGGGCATCTAGGCCCCCCTCCCACCCTCATTTTTTCCCAAAGTCATCTGCCGTGACCTCGGACTTAGACCACCCCCGGTTATAGCAAGAGCCTGTGAAATTTAACCCCCCCCCCCCAAACTCTCACACTCTTTGTAACACGCAAGCTTTTCATTCAAAGCAGAAAAATACATCATTTGAGGAAAAAGATTTATTTCTGAATGATAATGAACTGTTTTTCAAAACAATTAAAACTTGTAAACATACCTATGATGGATAGATTTTATTTACATAATAGAAAAAAAGCGTGCTTTGACATTTCTATCGAATACAGTCGTCATATTCTTAAGATTTTGTATTGTTGGAGGGGAGGGGGCAGTCCCTCTGAAATTTGAATTCACTACTAAAACGTTTGTCTTAATTTTTTTTTGGGGGAAATAAAAGAATGAAAAGTGTACTCACATTGAAAAAAGACAAATCCATTGTTTTCAAAAGTTAAAAAAATATGGTGTACTATAAACAATGTCTTAATGCGTAATGAAAATTGGAATGCAGTGTAGAGAAATTATATCGAGTTTTTTTTAAATTAAGTACATTGTAGAATGAAAAGTTTTTTTTTTTTTTTTTTATAAAACCGAACAAAAAAGTTATTATATTTGACAAACCGCCAAATTTATATAATAGAATTACACACAAAAAAACGATGTCATAATAAAAAAAACATGTATATTACATGAACTAGAAATCACGTAAATCTCTTTGAAAGAGTGTAATGCCCTGTTTTACCTACCAGAAAAAACCTGTTTGGTACGGGGGGCGTTGTAGAATAACATGGTATTTGCTATAGCTTCCATAGAAATAGTACCTTGGTTACTACTGATGATAAGTAATATAAAAGATGAGATCCTATAAGATCCTTTATGGATCTTATATATTTGGAATCAGCATAAAAAGACGATTCTTTTGATGTATCTATTGATTTCAAAATTTGAGTCGGTTACTATTTAGCCGCGTCGCTCTTTACTGCTGTTCGTTGCCATGAACTGTTTTGATATAAAAAAAAAACTTTTAATCCCATCACAATTGCAATTATGTTTGAGCATTCGTTCTTAAGGCATTAAGGGCAAGAAATCAAACTCTAGTGTAAAGAGCCAGGGGTTAGAAGTTGGGCAGCCCCCCCCCCCCTCCGCTTAGATACGGAACAATTACTATCGCTTTTTAAGTTTTAATGTTGCTCTGTACTTTAATTTGAAAACATGTTTATCTCATTTCTTTTCATTTTTAATGTATGTATGAGGAGGGGTACCGCTCTATTAAACCCCATTCTTTATCTAAAAGTTTTCTTTTCGAAATAAAGTATATTTCTTAAATAAACATTCGTATCTGTAGTGAGATGGGAATTCTTTCCCCCTTAAAACCCATTCTGGACGCTACATCCTATATTCAACCTTATGTATGTATTATGTATTATTTATATTTATTCTTCATGTCGAAGGGAGATCCAAGGTTAAATCCCTAATTATCTCAAAATTCATTCAATTCACCAAAGTACCTCTCACGGAAAGTTGGAGAATATGGGCCTAGGACGTTTTTTCGATGCCTTAGCTACCCCGTTCGTTATGAAAGAATCTGAAAAAAATAAAATGTGTACTAGATCTTAAATTTTCATTCGAACGAACCTTCATTCAATAATATACGACTGCTGGTTTGATCCAATTACTTCCGGAGAAAACTAACTTTTGAGTTGTATTTTGGGGGGAGTAAAAAATTGTTTGCAAGGTCACTCTCTGTTCGCAGTTTGTTACTACGAACTGTTTCATCCAAGGTTCTCTTGAATATAAGGCAGGGTACCATTCCCTCATCCAAACCCCATTTTTACATTCAAGTTTAATATACATATATCAATGCGTTGAGAATGATAACCATCCCCCTGCAAAAAAATTTCACTGCTTCAAATGTTTCTCAGGAGGAGAGAAAGTGGACCTGAAATATAGAGTTTGTGTTTTAGGGTGATCATTTCCACGGTTTTTTCAAGGAAAGTTCTTCGAAAATGTCTTTTTTATATGGAGTTCCCACCAATTTCTGCTCCTTTTCTGCAGATATAAATTTAACCTTTTATATTCTGCTTAAAATATTTCTGCAATGATCTAGGAACATCACACTGGAGCACCCACATTACAGACTGAGTCCAAAACTATTCCTTAGACTGAAGTGACATTAGGGATTCTGTATATATTTTACCCCCCCCCCCCCTGTCCTTATATATTTATCTCAAAGCTCACAAAAACTTCAAAACTTTGGGCATAAAATACACTTTGCGAGGCTTCGGGCATCCCCCTCCAACCCCAGAAAGATCCATTGAATATCTTCTACAGTTAATTATAGAATAGTTGACTGCGTACATATATAGTAAGGAATATTTTTTTGTCAGAATAAAGATCTCGTATGCGTTTTTTTTTTTTTTTTCATCGGTGATATTATCGAGCCAATGATCATAGAAGATCAGGGAAATCAAATTTCTAGTGCCCTTTTTAAGTAACCAAAAAAATCGGAGGGCAGTTAGCCCCCTCTAATGCCCCATTTTTCCCAAAGTTTGTTTGGACGACTTTGAGAAAAATGGGGCATTAGAGGGGATAACTGCCCTCCGATTTTTTTGGTTACTTAAAAAGGGCACTAGAAATTTGATTTCCCTGATCTTCTATGATCATTGGCTCGATAATATCACCGATGAAAAAAAAACAAAAAAAAGCATCCCTGATATTTATTATGACAAAAAAATATTCCTTCCAATATATGTACGCAGTCAACTATTCTATAATTAACAGTAGAAGATATTCAATGGATCTTTATGGGGTTGGAGGGGGATGCCCGAAGCCTCGAAAAGTGTATTTTATGCCCAAATTTTTGAAGTTTTTGTGAGCTTTGAGATAAATATATAAGGACAGGGGGGGGGGGTAGAATATATACATAATCCCTAATGTCACTTCAGTCTAAGGAATAGTTTTGGACTCAGTCTGTAATGTGGGTGCTCCAGTGTGATGTTCCTAGATCATTGCAGAAATATTTTAAGCAGAATATAAAAGGTTAAATTTATATCTGCAGAAAAGGAGCAGAAATTGGTGGGAACTCCATATAAAAAAGACATTTTCGAAGAACTTTCCTTGAAAAAACCGTGGAAATGATCACCCTAAAACACAAACTCTATATTTCAGGTCCACTTTCTCTCCTCCTGAGAAACATTTGAAACAGTGAAATTTTTTTGCAGGTTGATGGTTATCATTCTCAACGCATTGATATATGTATATTAAACTTGAATGTAAAAATTGGGTTTGGATGAGGGAATGGTACCCTGCTTTATATTCAAGAGAACCTTGGACAAAACAGTTCGTAGTAACAAACTGCGAACAGAGAGTGACCTTGCAAACAATTTTTTACTCCCCCAAAAATACAACTCAAAAGTTAGTTTTCTCCGGAAGTAATTGGATCGAACCAGCAGTCGTATATTATTGAATGAAGGTTCGTTCGAATGAAAATTTAAGATCTGGTACACTTTTTATTTCTTTCAGATTCTTTCATAACGAACAGGGTAGCTAAGGCATCGAAAAAACGTCCTAGGCCCCTATTCTCCAACTTTTCGTGAGAGGTACTTCGGTGAATTGAATGAATTTTGAGATAATTACGGATTTAACCTTGGACCTCCCTTCAACATGAAGAATACATATAAATAATACATAATACATACATAAGGTTTATTTAAGAAATATACTTTATTTCGAAAAGAAAACTTTTAGATAAAGAATGGGGTTTAATAGAGCGGTACCCCTCCTCATACATACATTAAAAACGAAAAGAAATGAGATAAACATGTTTTCAAATTAAAGTACAGAGCAACATTAAAACTTAAAAGGCGATAGTAATTGTTCCGTATTTAAGCGGGGGGGGGGGGGCTGCCCGACTCCTAACCCCTGGCTCTTTACACTAGAGTTTGATTTCTTGCCCTTAATGCCTTAAGAACGAATGCTCAAACATAATTGCAATTGTAATGGGATTAAAAGTTTTTTCATATCAAACAGTTCATGGCAACGAACAGCAGTAAAAAGCGACGTGGCTAAATAGTAACCGACTCGAATTTTGACATCAATAGATACATCAAAAGAATCGGCCTTTTATGCTGATTCCAAATATATAAGATCCATAAAGGATCTTATAGGATCTCATCTTTTATATTACTTATCATCAGCTACGAGTCTGAGAAAACTTACCTGATTTTCGAAAAATGGGGGAAACGCCCTCAAAACCTCAATCATTCTTAATGGTTGTTTGCCATTAATGCCGTTTGTAATCCTAATGGAGTAACGCCTTAATGGCAATCTTTTATTTTTGCTGATTTATCACGCACTTTTCCTTTTTCTTAGATGTTTCCATTGAAAAATATTTTTTTTCTAGTATCTTTATTTGAAAAATTGAAAAAAATAATATATTGCTTCCTCCCTCAGATTTTGAAAAATACATTTTACCTCCTCCCTAATTTTTGGTGAATTGACGCCACTGAAGGAGCGTTGGGCTTACGCAATCTCATGCAGGAAAAATAATTAATGACGATTAATTAAAAGGAAAAATATTAATGTGTTTCAAACAGTTCGTGGTAACGAACTTCAAGTAAGGAGCGACGCGGTTTCTAAAACTCTAAACAGAGTTTTGATAGCAATAGATAAATATGTTACCTTGAATGTCCGAAATTTGGTTAATGTCGACATTTTCCGGTGAATGTCTGAAATTCCTTTTCCTCTGCTTGGATTCAATTAGCTTTGCGAATCAGATCTTATGCAAGCTGTGATGGTAAAAATTAAAGTTAGATTAGGTTAGGTTTAGTTTTGGTTAGGTTAGATTAAATTAAATTTGGTCATAAATATCAGAAATGGGTTAAAAACCTAATCTAACATAAACAAACCCAATCTAACCAAACCTGTCATCATCAAATCTTGTATTAAATTGAAAGAGTTGACTGGCAACGCTGACTAAATCCAAGGAGAAAAAAGAGTATTTCAGACATTCACCGGTGAATGTCGACATTTTTGGACATACACGGTAACAAATATAAAGAATTGGCTTTTTATGCTGATTCAAAATATATTAAGTTCATCAAGTTTAATGTAACCCGTCAAAAGTTACGGGCCTGAAAAAATTCCAATTTTGACAAAAGGGAACCCCTCCCCCCACCAAAAAAGGCAAGCAATCTTATTGAAATTATTCCATCTGATTCCGCATATCAGAAGCCCTACTATAGGGGTTTCAAGCTCCTATATGCAAAAATGTGGAATGCATTTTTGGTCAGAAGGAAGATCACTGATGAGTGTTTGTTTGTTCTAGTGTACATTTTAAGTAACCAAAAAGATCCACACCCCTTTTTCCAAAGTCATCTGATCATAATTTTAGATAGCCGTCTGATTCAGCATAGTTGAAAGGTCCAATCAATCAATTTATTCAACCAATAAATTTACGACAAAAACACTTCAACATAGAATCCCCCACCCCCGTAAGGTTCTATGGCCAGGAAAAAAAAGGGGAAAAACAAAAATGACAAAAATACTAAAACACAATAACAATGCCTTTGGGGATGACATGACCCCCACAGTACCTGGAGAAAGGCCTGTAAGCACAAAGTTATGCGATTTGTCCATTACTTATATACAGTATTTGTTATTGGGAAATAAACGGAATTTTTGGGGGAAGGGGGGATTTTCCATGGGGAGAGTTTTCTGTGGGAAGCAAAGTTTCCGATGGAGTTTTCCAGGAGAAATTTTTCACACGGGAAAGGGGATTTCCTGGCAACATTAAAACTTAAAACAAACAGAAATTATTCCGTAGATGAAAGTGGCTGCCCCCTTTCAATACCCCACTCTCTAAACTAAAGTTTGACTTATTGTCACAAACTCTTTGAGAACAACTCCTGAAGCATAAGTGTCGTTTAACTAGAATAAGAAGCTTTTTAAAGTAGTAAAAACTTTAGCATAAAGAGCTGCGTATTGAGAAGGGGGTAACCCCTTTCACTTACGGAATAATTTCTGTTCGTTTTAAATTTTAATGTCGCTCCTTACTTTAGGTTGAAAAAACTGTTTTTCTATTTAATTACCTCAAGAATGAAATAATTTATCGATGTCCATTTGGCTAAAACAATAAAATCTGAACTCAAATGTTTTAAAAGACAATCAGTAAATTAGACAGATGGAACTACTTATTAACTACATATCTTATACCAATAAATGCTTTCAGTAGAGCACTATACAATTTTAGCGTAAAGAGTAAAGGGAGTGGAGGAGGATCATCCCTCTTCACGTACGGCATAATTGACATTGTTTAAGTTCTAAAGTCACCCTTTATTTTCATTTGACGAACCTGTTTTTTTTTGTTTTTGTAAATTCAATTCAGCTTAGAATCCAACAGCAAAAAAACGCGGTTCTTGTTTTTTCTTTAGTGTTGTAAAATTTAAAAGCATATTGCCTTTCGAAAGTTCTAGAATTAGTTGTCAATTAATTTAAACAAGAGAGCAATACTATACACTCATATTAACAAAAACTTTTCTCCTGTTTTTGGTAAATTATTTCAATCAATACCATATCTTCAATTGTTAGTTCTTTTTTTCGGAAAATGTTCTTTCTGTTTCTATCCAAATTGAGGATTTATTATCATTCACTGAATTGTAAACTAAAGTGGATGAATATGTTCTGTTTCAGCTTCAGGAGGGACGAGCCACATACCAAATTAATATTGATTCTTTTCCGCAATTCCAAGAGCTGGAGAATATCAGCAGTAACTCCCTGAGGGAGCTGGAGGGGGAGTTCTAATTTAGCGGCAACATCCTAGGTAAGTTGATTACAGTGTATACATTTCTATTAGTATGACTTAATAATTTGACTTTTTACCTTTCAATCTTCTATTCAACAAAAATAAATATATAGATAAAATGAAAAATGAGGTGTAGAGTTAGGTTCGAAAACATTCTTTTATTTAAAACTAGACTGGGATCTTTTTCCAGGCCACCATAATGACAGGGTGCTAAAGGATTTCATTTTGGAGAACCTCATTTTGGGTCTTTTTCAAACACACAAATTTCAGTCTTGTTTATACATTCACCAAAGGCACGTGCCCAGCAATTAATTCCGAAGGGGGAGGTAGTTTAAAAAAGAATCAAAACAGGTCATGTATGGGAAACATAAACAATTATAGAAAATCCATAAAAAATGTCAACATTTTGGGTAGGGTACGGATACAAATCTTCCTCCCTCCGGAGTTACTTAGCTGGACAACGCTTAATAAAAGACTCTGAAAGTCAGGTGTAAGGTTACCACTAAAGACATTTTCTAGCACCCCCAAAGTAGATAAAATGTAACATTTTTGCCGAAAAAGGTTCCATACTGAAATAGAAGTGAAACTCATCTGTTTCAGGGAAAAATACGCTTGTCACCTTAGAAATAAGAAATTTTTCCGAAAGAGAAAAAACACCTTGCTTTGAAAAGGGATGAGAGGTAATTTGACGTGAAAAAACGTTTGCGTACATACAAAAAACATAAAAAAATGACGAAAATGGCTACTTTGAAATGGCTATAAGATCTATATGTTTTTGTTAGGACTACCAGTTGACATATTCTAGTCCTACTCTACAGAAGCTTTCCTCCAAGGAGTGAATTGGATCTATCTCTCCTTTTAACCTGCTATCTGCGCAACCGAAATGGAGACATTTGTACTGGATTTGCGCTGAATACAAAGGAGAAATGAAATGAGTAGTTAAATAATAGATGTCTGTTTAAGCAACGCGTTTAGTGGATACAGAAACCGTTTACCAACTTTAATTAAAAACATTTTTGAACGAAAATAAAGAGTGACATTAAAACTGAAAAAAAAACGATATTTGGCTTAAGTCAGTTGTCTCCACTAAAAACCTGCTCTAAACACTCAAAACCCTTTAGCGTTTAATACGCTCATTAAACTGAAGTTAAACTAGTACTTTTATTGAAAGCATTTTCGTGTGCAATACACGTTGCACTTATGAGGAGTCGTCACATGTCTTCTAACCGCAGATTGTTTGTGCGTCATTTTCGTTTGCGATTCGTTGTGATTAACGCTGTCGCTTGTCTTCTAACTACAGATTTCGCGGTGAATCATTTTTGTTTGTAGTTTGTTTTGATGCTTATTGTCGCAAGTCTTCTAAGCGCATATTTTCTTGTGCATTATTTTCATCTGGGATTCGTTACGTGGCCGACTTATATATATATATATATATATATGATTCTCGCTGTCAATTGTCTTCTAACCACATATTAATGTAATTTCTCTTCCAGATTTTCCCAATTAATTATCTTTGCTTCAATCGTCTTGTTACATAATTCAGTTTTTCGTTCGCGATTCGTTGTGATTCTCGCTTGTTATGCGTCAGTGTCGTTTAAGATTTGACGTGATCCTCGCTGTCACTTGTCTTTTAACCGCAGACTTAGTTTTCCATCATTTTCATCACCATGATAGTCTTTTTTTCTGAAACTTAGCACACCTATATCTTTTGGCTTGAAAAAACCATTTGGATAGGTTTTTCCCCAGTTTTTTTTTTCCAAATTCGTTTTTCCCAGAGGTGATGGTGTCAAATATATGGTCCTATAAGATCGAGAAAGGGCTAGTTCAGGAAATCATTTGGGGGAAAAGCCAGAAGAGAAGTCCCATTAACCTGCAGTTAGAATACAAGTGACAGCTGGAATCCCACATATACAGGACCGCCACCAGCCGAGTACCAGGGGCCAAGCAAAGCTCGGCCTCCTGGTACTATATATATATATATATATATATATATATTTATATATATATATATATATATATATATATATATATATATATATATATATATATATATATATATATATATATATATATATATATATATATATATATATATATATATATATATATATATATATATATATATATATATATATATATATATATATCTTTAAACGAGCAATAATTGTATATGTATGTATATATTTATCTATGTATTTTTTCTCAGAAAAGGCTCCATATTGTTTTTTTTTTAGAAAATTAGCATCCTGTGATTTTCTGGCCTAAAAAAAATGACCTATATAGAAAACGACTTTGAGAAAATTTGTTAAGAGCCTTAATTTTGTGAAAAAAAAAATCCTGTGAGTGACGTCATATTTGTGGGAACATTTCAAGAGGATGAACACGTCATATTTCCTTCAATTGGGGTTGTATCGTTTTTAGTATCCATGATGTATGCAGCATCACAAAAGGAATAAAGTTAAATATAAAATACAAAGTGTAATGAGTCTATTTACAAAAGGCGTTTAAAGCAGTATAGTAATGCCTAGAGGACACTTGAATAACCTAGACCATTAAATGTGACAAAGCCAATCCGAACAGCTAAGGTAAAGGGCATTGAAAAAGTGTGTCGTTTTTATATCTACGATGCATGCAACATTACAAAAGGAACAAAGCTAAGTGTAAATACCAAGTTTAATGAAACTATTTACAAAAGACGTTTTAAGCACTTTCATAATGCTTAGAGGACAAGTGAACAACCTAGACCATCAAATGTGACAAAACTAATCCGAGCAGCTATGATAAAGTGTACTGAAAAATGTCTGAAGTAATAATAAACGAAAATGAAGAACAAAAGAATATACAATTAGAATACTTGTGTCAACGACAATTACAACGAGTCAAACACAAAAGTCAAGAACAAAGAAATACTTGGTTCGAAGATAAGCGGCAGCAAGAATTAAAACGAGTCAAAAATAAAAGTGAAAAATAAAGAAATATGCGGTTACAATACATGCAAGGGCGAGGAGAAGAACGAATTAAAAATACTAGGGAAGAACAAAGAAATATGCGGTTAAAAGATATGCCACAGCGAGAACAAAGAAATATGCGGTTAGAGGATACGCGGCAGCGAGAATTACAAGCGACAGCGGAAATCAGAACGTGTAAAAATAGAAAGTGACAAGTCACTGGGACCCTCCAACATTATATGTATTCCCTTTGGAGCCCTCTATTTTCTCGAGGAAAGAGTAGCAAACAAAGGTGATTCATTTGGAGTTTGCTACTTACAATCAAAATTAATACATAGAAGCCTGCCGCATGCCGAGTGCCGGGGCCTGGCCTCTAAATCGGATACGTAGTTTTTTTTTCTTAAAATTGGGATATAGACATTACTGGCCACAAACACGAACTAAATAGGTCACAACTTTAAGGAATAACTCGTGTTTTTCCCAGGGTGGTTGTATCGAACCTACGGTGACGCTATAACATCAAGACAAGCGACAATGAGAATCAATATATCAATATATACAAGCCTGCCGTGTAGCCGTGCCGGCGCCCTGCCTCGAAATTATAGGGTTTTTTTCTCTAAAACTGGCATATTGACATTTCTGGACATAAAAGATCTAAATAGGTAACAAGTTTAAGGGAAAATTAAGTATAAGTATTGAACTTATGGTGACGCCATGACAAGGTGAAAAAAAATTCCCTTTCGTTATTACCCTATTTTTATTATGCTTCTTACGCACCTTTTTGGGCCAAATTTATATTCTCAGCTAAAAATTAGCTAGAGAAAGCACATATTAATAGGAATCTTGTCACATCACAAGATTTATTTTTCTTTCTTTTTTATTTGTTGCTAACTTTATGCTATGTTTTTGTTTTTCCATTAATCTTCGTTTTTAGGATATACAGTAGTCTCACGAGTACAGGAATATGTCAATCGAGTGCTTTGACGGTAAAGTCCCAAACATACAAATTAGACTTTGTCAATTTGGCTTCTAAATGACTAGTATTTGTGATTGTTCGCATTTGTATTGTAAAGAAGAAAAAAACTTTTCATCACACGATAAGATTATAGTATGTTCTTTTCCCTTTATCTCCATACATACTTGAAGCATGTTTTTCTATTTGACAAATATGGGATAGAAACCGAAAGCAAACCCGTAGAGCCTAAGTAAATTCTGGACATTTACTTGGGAAAGATAAGGATCTAAGTTTTCTGAGTAAATTTACCAAGGCTATAATGGCACATTTTATCACCTGTCAGCCTACTGAAATTGACACCAGAAAAAAACATAAAAAAACTGAATTGAAGGATATGGAATATGGACCTAACTCTTATATACATACAATTTATTAAAGGCAAAAAATTGACAATTCCAAAGGCAGTTTAAAGTGAGAAGTACATTTTGATTTGAAAGTATGTTAAGCAAAAACGCATATTGCTTGTGCCTCAATAATAACAACGATAATGGTTATAATACTATAAAATATGAAAGCGATTATGACTTTATGACTAAACAAAATACAAGTGTGATTGAAATAGGGCTGCTTTCAGCACGAGGGGCTGTTTTTTATTGACTCATCATCAACCTCATCATCAACATCAACATCATTTAATAAGTGGTAATATAACACATTTCACATGCAAAATCACTACTTAAGAGCAAAATGGTCGTACCTGAAATAAAAAGTGATTTCAAGAAAATCGACGATGAGGTTTGAGCATTCTTGTGTTCATGATAGTCGCAGAAAACTTGGATCAAATACATCTTCAGTCAGACTTAAAGGAATATTCCCAACAGAATCAGAGTATACGAAAAAAAGCAACTAATGATGTTCTTTTGACTATTGACATTTTTGACAAACTAAACGGAAAGCAGGGCGTCCGCGGTTGGGGTGGGAAGATGTCATGAAGAAAGATTTAAGGGAAATAGGCACTTCCTGGGAAGGTGTAAAAAGGGAGGCTTTGTACAGATTGGGATGGAGGAGGAGCTTGCGTATCTGTGTTTGCTTCAGGCGGCTTGGTGTTGCTGTGAGCTGCTAGTAGTAGTAGTAATGACGTATTTCCTCATTTACAAGGCCAAAGGCTACAATATCCACAGAAGCACACACAGTCTGCGCTTAGAACATTTTAGATTTAGAGTAGAGGCGTTTTCCTTCTTCTTCATCTAAGAAGTTAGGGGTTAAAAAACGAAATAGGGATTTAACATACTGAATTACTGTAAGCTAATTTTTGCTTTACACACAAATAATTTCATAGGCGTCTTTTAGCAGCCTTATAAAGTATAACTATTCAGGATATTAATGCTGATTGTAACTATGAAAGTGTAGTCTACTGTATTTTTGGAACTATAAAAAAAAATCAGTAATTATCTTCTGGAAGCGGATCAACAAAAAAATGGTGTTTTCTTTGTTCTAAAGTAGAGATGGGGAATGCAGGTTAAGTATCTAATGTCAGCACGATATTTCGAAATAAATAAACCTCCCCACGAAATTAGTTGGCGTTTGCAGAGATAGAATTGAGAAACATTTCAGATACTTCAATGCAACTTTCAGGAATATATCAATGGCCCAAATTAGATCCTGGAAAGGGGGTTTGAAGCCCATACCTCCACTACTTTCCTGCTTGTAATCATTTTATTTTAAAGAAAATACTAACTTTGTTTCCCTTTGCTCCTCGTTGATCCGTTAAGGCGACCATCTGGTATTGGTTGCAGTGTCACAGCCAAAGACATTGTCTCGTACTCTTCTGTATTTCTTTACTCTCCCATCTTGCAGCACATTGATGAGCATCGTTTCGATTATCATTTGTCCAAAACCAGGCTTGTAAATTGCTGGGAATTTGATTCGTATTTAATCTTAAGACTTGGGAAACGTACTTGACCCGAGGTGTGGCGAATGTTTGTGTGGGATATTTTGTTCCTAATTTTTTTTTTCGAATTTTGTCACCCAGGAAAAGACTTAACCTCAGAATTTAAGATGATATACTAAAAACTTCGACATTAGGGAGAAGTTGAATCGAATATTTCGCCTTTTTTCAACTTTAGTCGATTTTTTTTCTCGAAATTTCGGATATTTCTTAGGAGGAAGGAGATACAGGCCTGAAGGCTCGTTGGTTCAGTCTTGCACCTTTGTGAATTATGGAACACATTGTCGGGCTCCCTCCTGAAAAAAATAAAAAGCAATCAAGTGAATTGTATGAACAATATAAGATAGCACCGTATGGAAACTCTAGTAAAAAACAACTTAAAAGTACTGTCATTCAAGGGGAGAGGAGGGTGGCTTGGAATCAAAAACATGTGTCTCAGAATAACATGGGGTAACTTGCTGAGAATAGTGATATTTAGCAGAAGCGGCCTTGGTCTTATAAACAAAGGATGATTTCCCTGAAGTCAGCCACCACCTTGCACTGGGCTTTTTTCCTTTTTTTAAATCGTCTTCCCGTTCTGTTATTTTTTTAGTTCCAGCCTTTTAGCATTTCACTATATTTCCTAACAATAAATTTATTGATCTTTAAAGCTACAAATTTTATGAAATTTAAGTTCTTCTAAATTCACAGAGACGAAGAAAAGACGTGTAAAGAGAATGGCGTACTATCGAAGGACTAGGACAGAAAAAATTATTGAAAGTCACCTAATTTAAACACAACTTTAGGTCCAGTCAGCCCAAATGGACCAGCTGAGATGGAACTTCCCTCGTTCCCTTGCTAGTATACCTCTGTATTCCCTTAGGTCCTGTAAGTAGTATCTCCCACCCTCTAAAGAAACAAGTGTATTTTCAGCCTCGGTTATTTTAGAAGACCACTGAAAGATCAATAAGAATTCAAAAATCATAATTTACTAGGACTTGATGACCTTTCTACAACGTTGCTACAAAATATTGCAGGTGTAATTTTTGTACCACTTCTTCATATAACTATATTATGTGTTCGTTAAGTTAAATTTTCTAGTAGATAGAAATTTGCCTGTGCAACCTAATAAAGAACATAAATCTAATTAAAATAACCATAGCGCTATTGTGATTTTATCACTGTTCTCTGTAGTCCTAGGGAATATTTTAAGAAGAAGGATTTCTGCTCATTGATATAGAATAAATTTGTCTTTACCAAATATCAGTTAGAATTTCGAGCAGGCCATCAGATAGAACAAGCGGTTGCAGCTCCTTAGTTGAATGATTACTGCTACTGCTAATAACTTACTGTAGCACCAAGGCGTCTGAGGCCAACACAGCTAAGCATACTCCTCCTACATCCCTATCTATTTAAAGCTTCCCTCTTCACAACCTCCCAAAAAGTTGTAATTTCCCTTAAATCCTTCATTAAGACCTCCTCTCGCCCATTTCGGGTACGACCTACTTTTCGTCTGGCCCTAGATGGCTGGCCGACAAGGACAAGCCTTGGTAATCTGTCATCCTTAATCAACAGAACGTGTCCTGACCATCTAAACCATTCTCTCATTATAACCCAAAAAACCGGGATAGAACGAATTTTAAATACAGCTTACTGTTTGAAAGACGGTCAGGCGAGTACCCAAAACGCTCCGTAGACAATTCCTCAGGAAAACATCTAATGAATCCTCCGCCGTCTTTCGGACCCAAGTTTCTACTTGATCACCGTTATCACTGTAGCTTTCAATATTCTAATCTTGATTCGCAGACTTATCTTCCTATTCTTCCAAACTTTTTTCAACTTTGAAAAAAACCCTGGGCTTTGGTTATTCCACTTTTAATATCTTCGCTTTCCACCATCTACACTAATAATACTACCTATGTAAATGAAGCTATTCACATGATCAATCATCTCGTTACCATACATCACCTCTTCATCTTCACTTAGTTCAAGTCCAGGCGACTTAGTCTTCTTAACGTTAATTTTTAAACCTATTCTTGAGACATGAACTCTCAAAGCATCCAATATATGGTTCATTTTGCCAACATTTTCATCTAGAACACTCAAATTATCATCATAATTTAAGTCTAGGAGGGTTTTGCTTCCCCATTTGATTCTATGCTATCCCATAGCCTTTGCTGCGTTACTTAGGTCCATCAAAACGATTTATATAAACGGGGAAAGAACGCAACGCTGCTTAGATTCTGATTCAATACGAAACCAGCTACTAACCTCATTTCCTACCTTAACTGCAACAATATTGTTTTCGGGCATAGCACTTATCACTTTAATGTATTTATGGGGTACACCACACAAGGATATGATTTTTGCTAAAGCTCTTCTATCGGCTGAATCAAACGCTTGCTCATAATCTGTAAAAATAATTAATAAAGGGATCTGATGACTCGAGCACTTCTCAATTATTAATCTAAGAGTGAAAATTCGGTAAACGCTCCTCCTCCTCTCTCCTTCCTAAAACCACACTTTTCTTCTCTAAAAACTTTATTTACAGCATTTCTAAGTCTAAAAAGTATCATTATACCAAGTAATTTGCTTCCTACAGAAACCAAGCTATGCCTCTATAGTTACCATCTTATCACTCTTATCATCTTTCTTATATAGGGGTATAACTAAATTTTTCACAAAATCGCTAAGTACTTCCTTATTTTCAAAACTCATATTCATAATCTTCAGTAATTTATCTCTAACTTCACAACCACCATGTTTAAAAAACTCATTTACCACAAAATCAGCACCTGTGATCTTATTATTTTTAATCATTTTAGTACGTTAATGTTTTCTCTGCTTTCTTACATTCCTGTTATTTTCATATGATTTATCTCTCAAATACTTCTTGTACAAGCCATCTTCTCTATTAAGCTAAAGCATTTTCACTAATATTCTTAGATTCGTTTCTAACTCTCCTCTCTAAGACACTATCTGTTACTTCGCTAACTATTTTCCTAAAATTATTCTATCCATTTTCTACATTGTCCAATTTTTGACTCTTTAGTTTAATATTACAACTGTTCCTGGAAACTTTCTCTCAAATTCTCATTCTGGAGTCTACCTTCGTCTTAACTTCTTGGAAGGTAGTTATCCCTTCTAAATTTAAGCTTTAGATTAACTCTACACACTGTTAGATGGCGATCTTCACTGTTAACATCAATAACAGCACTCCTATAGACCCTAGTATCTTATATCGATCCTGTCAGTCATCTGCTTACAATAATATAATCAATGAGTTTGGTAACCCATAAGTACCATGTTAACTTATGGGTCATTTTATGACCAAATACTGTATTTGTCATAACTAGATTGTTATGACTACAAAACTGCAGCAGTTTATAACCGTTACTATTTTCTTTTCCTACACCAAATTCACCTAGGTTTGGATATCGGCTATGAAAATTCCACATTTCTGCCAGGAATCCTGTCTTTTTGTTCCTGTAGCTGTAAGTAAAATTCATCTGAGTCACTATCTGTATTAGTCGGTTCTACAAGGGCATATACCATTATGAATGATACCTTGGACTTTTGGTCATAAACTGAGCAACTAGGATTAAATTATTGATGACTTACATGCAAGGCCGTATCCAGGAAATTATTTCGAGGGGGGGGGGTTCTCCTTGGGTTGGACCTAATTCAATTATAACGGTAAAAAAAGGCAATAGTATTGGAAAACAAAATATTTTCTGACAGAGCTATGAAACGTAATAGTTACACAATGAATTCAGAGACCATAATTAAATCGATATGTTTTTTGACTTGCAAACATGTCAGTAACCGTATTTGTGTCAATTGCAACACCCCTATTCAATAATAATAATACTAGACCTACCAAAGGTTTCTGGCCTGCTGTATTCTGTAGCTCTGTCTTAAGCCGTCGCAAGGTAAAGAAATTCCTTTCCGATGTAGCTGTTGAAACATGCAAAGTCTCTACAGTTGTAAAAAGATAGTTGATGTTTAGAGAGAATTTAGCTTTCCACATTTCAAGTTCAGCAGAAGCCGAGACTGATCTTTGTTGGTTTTAACGTTCTGCTACTTTGTTGTTCACAATATCAATTTGTGGCTTACTGTATCTTGCTCTGGTAAGGGGTTGGAGTGAATATCAATATTCTCACTGATTTCTGTGTCAGACGAGTTTCTTTTGTCTAAGTTCGCAGGTATTAAGCCACTTAAAGTTTTCAAAAATGCACGATGTACCACAACTCTCTCCTTGATTTCTGACATGAACTAGTCCATGAATAGAATATATGTGGAAGCTCTGGACGGATCTTTCGGCTAATCGATGTCATAGGGGCTATTTTGACAACGACCAACTCTTAGAAACATCAATTGTATCTTCAGTTTTCTTGCATAATCTTCTATTTATAAACACAATAATTTAACCGAAAAATCTGCGCCTT
The DNA here is from genome assembly GCF_049724085.1 of Artemia sp. Qi Xiang Cuo. NCBI lineage: Eukaryota > Metazoa > Arthropoda > Branchiopoda > Anostraca > Artemiidae > Artemia > Artemia sp. Qi Xiang Cuo. The sequence continues at coordinate 26,103,182 of NC_142808.1, read as the reverse complement.
TGTGTAGGGCCACAATTGTGTGCACTAAAGTGTCAACGAGGTTGTATGTAAGCGCCAAGTCACAGTCAACAGGCGGAGGACCTTCAGAAAGTAGAAACATAAAACCAAAGAGTTCTTTTGCTACGAATAAACTGGTCATAAACTGTCCTCGCTCCATCGAGCTTGCTAACTGATGGGCCTTTGCTGAAGTCTCAGCATTCGCTTTTCCTTCTTGAAGCTCTTCCAGTGCTTCTAAAATTGGCTTATAAAGCTCCACAAGGCGGTTAACGGCATCGTGCCTTTCCACCCACCGTGTTTCACAAAGGGTAATGAGAGTAGTTTTTTCTAGATTCTGGCAAGCATTGTCGAATTCTGTCTTTGAGTACCTGGGTACGGGAGGTATATGATCCAAAAGATTTTGAGATCAGAGACGTTGTTCCAAACACGTGTTCATTACTGAAATAGAGCAAGCTGAAGCAATCATCAGGTCGAGTGTATGTCCTCCATAGTGGACATAAATTGCTGGAGAGTACTACTGTCCAATCCAAGCTTGAGAGCCTATCAGATACCTGCTCATACCATCTGCTCCATCATACCCATGTCTAACAAGGCTTGCTTAATTCCAAACTATGGTCTTTCAGGGTTTTTACTATTATGGTGGCCATGCCTTGTCCGGTTAAACCTAAAACTGGAAAAAAACCAAGAAAATCTTCGTACAAGGCTCTGTTTGAAACATATCGAGAAAATATGGCCAGCAGCTCCTTGGTTTTTATATCATATGTCCTGTCTAATACCATTAAAAAGCATAAACTTTTATTTGACGTCTCAGTAATTTTAGCTTGAATCAGATTCCCGCAGAGACCAACGGGCGGATTTTGGGCAACTGGGGACAGGTACATCCTCTTTCTTATATTTCTTCAATATGCTTCATTTGTTCTTAATTACCACACCATATTCTTCGTCTGAAGACAGCTCGAAAGTTTCCGTCACTTAAAGTTTGTTCTTTTTCTTCGGAACGCTAGAAACCGTGATTTTTCGTGCCACGAAGGGCAAGTTTATATTGATCACAAAAAACAATAGTTTTTTCACCTGGTTCGAGTCTCGTACAATTTTCTTCTGCTTGAGCTTATAAAGCATCATCTAATTTGGAGAGAATTCTGTCTTGCTTCCCTTTTTGTAGGGCTACAAAGCCCTCTAAAAATAGAACACTTTTTATATGGAAATTCATTTTATTGCGACGAGCGAAAATTTTAATCGCGTCTTTCAACACTGTAAATGGTATTAGGATCAGTGCTCCAAGCCTTTGGTGATTTTCTTTACCGGAGCATTCAGCTGCAAAGATTACACAGTATTTGCAGGAAGCACCATTGAATTTATCCGAGTACACAAGCCACGGAAAACGAGCCATCCAGCTTCACTGAAACCTTAAATTACGTTTGCCTCATGCTGGAAACCAATAGCTCTCGTCAGGTAGCCACGGAGATTCAAATAACTGCAACGTTGCAGGAACGTGTAAATCACAGACCCTGCTGACAATTTGTCTTGTGTAGTTTTATGTGATCTGAAGGTTGTTGCTGCCCTGAAAAGTCCCCTGCGTTGACAAATCGTCATCTCTGGAGAAAACTTTCGAAGTTAGAACTAGTATAAGGTGTTTCCGTAGCTACACCTAAGAGTCCTAAGACAACGATCCCTGGTTCACTAACAGTTTTTCAAGATAAAACGCTCAGTACAACTAACTTGACATCTCTCGAACTAACATTTTTATCACGGGTAATAAAGCAACTTCTTTATACCAGACAATTAGTTTTGGCTTGGTTGGAAAATAAATTGTAGCTATATTTTATTTAAGTATTTATTTGGTATTTTTTGGTATTTTTGTTTGGTATTTATTTGGTATAATTTTTTGGGGGGTATTTTTATTTGGTATTTCTTTGGTTCTTGGAAATTTCGGGGGGGGGGGGGGGTTCAAACCCCATAACCCACCCCCTGGATATGGGCTTGCTTACACGTGTGTGTTACAGTGAAGGACTTCTCTAGGTCGATTCAAAAGTTGATTTTAATTACAAATTTAGTTAACCAGTGGCTAACGCAGCATTTCAGCGACTCATTTCACTCGTGGAAGCTGAGATTCTGGCTGTTTCAGGGCAGCGTTTGGTATGTTCTGAGTTAGTCCTAGGAATATCCAAAGTTAACTGCAGAATTAGAGACGTTTCTTACTGCCTTTGAAAATAATTGCCTTCACCAGATCCTAAGCATCCGCTAGAAAGACAATGTCGGCAACGACAAAATCCGTGCCCAAACAAGGCAACAAAACAATGCCTTAGTTGTGACAAAACGAACATGATTATACCCTCCACATTCTAGACTATAGACTTCTCAAATATACTCCTTCAGTGGTAAGCGGGAGGCGAGTCATCGAGAAGGACCAAAGAATGCGCTTCGTAAGACGTGCGAACGTGACAGAAGAGCCCTCCAGACGAGTCTCATTCCTGGGCTGGAGGAAATATACGCAGCGGCTCACCTGTGAGACGATTGGAGGCTAGTCACCGACAACCTGCGGGCTTCTGGAGGAACTGAGGTCTTAGGTCGAAGCGTTATCTTCAACTTTTAGTACCAAAATTTATGAAAACTTGGCTGTTCAAAGCGTGCTATTGGGAAAATTTTATGCATGGAGCTCCAATTTTGTTAGATTAAGATCCGTACGGTCGAATCATATCAACTACATTTTTCCTTGGTTCTTCCATATTTTTGAACTCATATGGACCATTTACTGTAAAACTTGTTTTTTTTTTTTTTTTTTAATTCCCACCTCCTCTCCTCTCGGTGACTTTCAAATTTTCTTTAACAATATCTCATAATTTATTTAATGTCACCTACTCTTTTCTTACAGAAAATTCTTAAAAAAAATCAATACGTTAAATTTATATAAAATTGAGCATTCCAAAATATATCAGGTTATAAAAATAGAGGTATACTACATTTCAAATATCATATACCTTTTAGGTTCATCCGATATCTCAGGCTGCCCTTCCCCCTTAGGGCATCCTTTCCATCGTGACCTTAAATTACACCTTTCAAATCCTATTCAACAACCTCTGTTTACCCCGATATATAAATTAATTTTCCTCCCATCCCCCGAAATAACAATATAAAAAAACTGAGAACTAAAATAGAAATAAATTAAAAACTCAACCTTTACAAAAAAAATACTTATAGGTAGAATGTCTCATTATTCCTGCGCTTCATTTCATTTACATCTATTACTCAGCTTACTTTTCCCCTTTGGCTGCTCAATTCTCTTTAAACTTTATCTTTATCCTACTTTTAAAACTTCTCAAATCCCTTTAAAACTTTATCTTTATCCTACTTTTAATACTTACTGTAAAACTTGTAAGTGGGTCTATGCGTCTTTTAAAACACAGTATTTCATTTAGGGATTTAAAAATAATCTATTACTTTTTGGATGCATTTATTTAAATTATTGTATAATCATATATCTAAATACTTTTCGGACGCACCTAAAAGCACTACAAAAATTCAAAATAAAACAACGAGAACACTTGGCAATCTTGTACATTGAAATTTGTAATTTAAAAATGCATCGGACAGAGAAACATTACTCTTTTTTGAATGTTTTATATTCGAAATGTGTTAGGGATGTAAATATTTAAATATTGTATTTTAAAATGCAAAACTAAAGTAATTATTCATATGCGAAATCCCTGTTGATTCAGCCTCCTTCATGGTTTCTTTGGCATTCTTAAGCGTATCGACATTTTCCTGTTAATTTTGAAAAATCTTGGTTCTCAGTTATATACTTAATTCTGCTGATCAGTGTCGTTACTAGCCAAAATATTTGGGGGGGGGGAGCTCGAGATTTCACCGACTGGCTGGCCATTTTTACCGACTGTTTTTCGTCAATATAATTAGCATAATGGCCGTTATGAATACAATACAATACGGAAATTCACTGCAAGAGTCAGTAAAACCGCTGCATTTACCAACCGAGATTTAGATTTCGGTACATATTATGTCACTATTTTAATGCTGATTATTTAACCAAATAGAAAGTTGTGGCGCCATCTGTAAAATCACGACGGAGTCGGTAAAACTGTGTGTTTACCGATCAAGTTCAAAATTTCCATAGATGACATGTCAGTATGGTTGTGGTCTTTATTCAACCGAACAAAGAATTTTATAGGCAACGGAAAAATCGTGGCGCAAAGCGCCACGATTTTGCCGACTTTTTTTATCGAGTGACCAAAAAGTTTCCCCCTCCCCCTATACGTGACGGCCCTGCTGCTAATTACAAATAAATACACATGGATAGAGGAAAAAAATTGGTACTGTTGCACTATATGGGCCTTTCTAAAAAGTCAAGTTTGGTTAATGCTAATGAAATAAAATAAAATAGGATGAATATATAATAGTTTGTAAACAAATTTGGGCTATATATTTGCACTTTAGGGGGAAGGTAAAGAATAGTATATATTAAATGCTTAACCTAACCTAACCTAGGTACCTCCCCCCTAAACCCCCCAAAACAACAGGTTAAATATCGTAAACGCAATGGAAACCACGATTTGCACTGCATTACTCTATAGCAGTCTATTGAATTAACCCGTCTGGCAGGTTTTTCGTGACTGGTTTCCTTGTAAAGGCCCATATAACGCACCAGTACCAGAAATTTGTCTCTTGGAACCAGTCTTAGGTTCTCAAAATCCCAGCCAAAGGCTCCCTGAGGGGAGGTAAGACGGGGTATTTGTCCCTTTTCATCCCATGGAAGCCCAGAAATTCACAAACTTTAGGCAAAAAGGCATTATTTTTCAAACGAATGCTTCCCCCTTGAACAATTTTTGGAATGTTACCATCCCCTAAAAGAATTTCTGCGGACTGTGCTAAAGGAGCGACAAAAGAGGACTATGCCTTAACTCCCCATGTCCCTTTTGGGAGGCTGTAGTTGCACGGTTTGGTAATCTAATTAAGTTTTCAAAATCAAACAAGAGAGTTGTTGACAGAAATAAGTTCTTCATTTTTCATCTATGTAGAACTGTTCCATTATATGACTCAACACGGGGCTAGTTAAGAGAAGTGAGACTGCTCTTTTTGTAGAGGCCTGATTGGAGTAAAATGAAAGGAGTTACCATCCCCTGGAAATACTGTTAGTGGGAATTGCGCACATCTGTTGCTTGATATGTCCTTTACTCTTTTTCTCATTGCTTGGCCTGGGGAAAATCGAACAGTCTACACTACTATATCAGTCAGTTCAGGTTTCGATGTTAAACTATGTGTATCTTTTAAATTTATCTGTCAGTCAATGTATGGATTAAAGTCCGAATTTTGTGCTATCGGTATGAAGCAATTGACTTAATCCTGTTATTAACAATGCGTTTTCGTTTCATTTCGTTCATAGATTAAATAAAAAAAACAAGTTTTTTAAACTGAAAGTAAGGAGCGACATTAAAACTTAAAACGAACAGAAATTATTCCGTATATGAAAGGGGCTGTCCCCTCCTCAACGCCTCGCTCTTTACGCTAAAGTTTTTTATTGTTTTAAAAAATAAAGTTGTGAGACAGAGTCAAACTTTAGCGTAAAGAGCGAGGCGTTGAGGAGGGGACAGCCCTTTCATATACGGAATAATTTCTGTTCGTTTTAAGTTTTAATGTCGCTCCTTACTTTCAGTTTAAAAACTTGTTTTTTTTATTTAATTTCTGATCGCTTTTTAGTTAATGCAGCTTTTATTTGTATAAAAATTTTACTTTTCTTTTGCTAAATGGATGTCTTTACAAATTAACTTACGTAACTAACTTCTATATTCGTATATTTTTCTTCTGGCAAAAAATACAAAGTTGCAGATTTTTGCAGATATGAGCTTGAAACCTATGTAATAGGGTTTTCTGATACGCTGAATCTGACGGTGTGATTTTCATTAAAATTCTTTCACTTGTAGAGGATGTTTCCCCCTCTTTAAAAAATCGAGTAAATTTTCTCAGGCTCGTAGCCTTTGATGAGTAATACTAAACTTAATAAAATTTATATATTTAGGATCAGCATTATAAACACATTCTTTTGATACATTTATTGACATCAAAATTTCGTTTTTAAAAGTTTCGATTACTATTGAGCCGTATCGCTTGTTTTTTTATTGTTTTTTTTATTACGTATATGTTATTACTTATATGAAGGGGTTCTCCCCTTAGTCAAAACCACGCTCTTTACGCTAAAAGTTTAAAAAAATTTTTATTAAGAAACCACTGAGTCACAAAGGCCGTTTAATTAGAATAGATAGCTCTTTTGAAAGCACTAAAAAAAACTGTAGCGTAAAGAGTAAGGTACTGACTTGGGGGAGAACCCCCTCACATACGTTATAATTTCTGTTCGTTTTAAGTTCTAATATTCCTTCTTACATTTCAGTTGAAAAAACTTGTTTTTTTTATTTAATTTCTGATCGTTTCTTAAATAATGCTTGGAAATCCGGCGCCCCCTTCATATAAATGTCCCTGACCCCAAAGAAACATCCTCCACGGAAATATTCTCCAGAGTAACCCCCTCCTCCAGCCCCCCCCCTCCAGAAAAAATCCTTCCTGAAAATGGTTGTATACTTCCCAATATCCAATAAATAATGCTGGCAAGTCCGGCGCCCCCTTCATGGCAATTTCCCTTCCCCCATGAAAACTTCCTTCATGAACAGATCCTCCAACATAACCAGCGACCCACCCTTACCACCCACTACCAGAAAAAAAACCTCCTGAAAACTTCTGTATACTTACCAATAACCAATACTATATGTTAACATTGGGTAAAGTTCATAACTTTTAGCCCTCCCTCTGGGAACTTCGGGGATTAAGTCATCCTAAAAGACATATTTATCATATTTTCGACCATGCTGAACAAAATGGCTATCTCAAAATTTTGATCGGGTGACTTTGGGAAAAAAATAAGCGTGGGAGGGGGCCTAGTTGCCCTCCATTTTTTTTGGTCACTTAAAAAGGGCACTAGAACTTTTAATGTCCGTTCCAATGAGCCCTCCCACGATATTCTAGGACCACTGGGTCGATATGATCACCCCTGGGAAAAAAAAACAAACAAACAAACAAACAAACAAACAAATACACACGCATCCGTGATATTTCTTCTGTCAAAAAATGTAAAATTCCACCTTTTTCTAGATAGGAGCTTGAAACCTCTACAGTATGGTTCTCTGATACGCTGAATATGGTGGTGTGATTTTCATCAAGGTTCTATATCTTTAAGGGGGTCTTTCCCTCTTTTTTGAAAATCAGCCAAATTTTCTCAGGCGCGTAACTTTTGATGGGTAGTACTAAACTTAATAAAAGTTATATGTTTGAAATCAGCATTGAAATCTGATTCTTTTGATGTATCTATTGGTATCAATAACCCGTTTTCTAGAGTTTCGGTTACCATTGAGCCGGGTCGCTCCTTACTTACAGTTCGTTACCACGAACTGTTTGAAAGAATTTGCTTCGCATTTACCTTTGTTTTTTATACATTTGAAAAAAAAGGGTCGTTCTAGTATATGGGCTCTTCTAAAGAAAACGCTAGGCTATTAGGCCTATTACAGCATCAACTGTTTTAAGTTGCCTATAGGTAGCAAGTGTATCGCAAATTGTGCGTTTTTCCAATTTTGTCAAGGTGATTATCAAAAGATGAACATAGGCCCTAAATAATATTACTTTAAAAAAAATGATTTAAAAGCCTGTTAATAGGTAAATTTCTACCAAATCATATTATTGACTTACGCATAAAGTGAATATACCACCCGATGCCTTTTTTATGCTGATAATAGTAATCATTTCTATCGGAAATGAATTTCAGCCCCCCCCCCAATATATTCCAATTAAGGGTATATATTTCTACAACCAAACCCTGAATTGGCATATAGAGGGAGGGGGGGCTGAAATTAATTTCTGCGATATAAATGATAATTATATTCGTAATCAGCATAAAAAAAGGCATCGAATGGTGTATTCACTTTATTCCTAACTCAATAATATGATTTGATAGAAATTTACCTGTTAATAAACGGAAAGGCAGATGAAATGTGAATAATTGAAACTTGGGTAAATTTTTCAATAACTTAACTAGTATTGATAACTTCTTTGTGTGGTTATAATTCAGGGTATATATTTGCACATTAGGGGGGTGGGGGGGGGGTTGCGAGTAAATTTGAATTTCTGATAGAAGCGATTATTATATTCGTAAAGAGCATAAAAAAGACATCAAGTGGTATGTTCACTTTATAAGTCAATGATATGAAATGCGAAAAATTTACCGAAACTTGTTTCATGCTACAAAGTAAGAATTTTATCACTTTTAATGCTTAGTTTTGCATTTAGCCTAGCCTTGGGCTGTAACTGGGCCAGTTGAGGGGGAGGGATGAATTATCATAAACGCGATAATAAACATCATAAAGAGCATAAAATTTAAAATAATATGGTGCTAGTTTATTTGTTTTATAGTGTTTCCTTCAAATTAAATTAGGCATTTGTTTGGCTGGTAATGGAGGTACTTTCGCATTAGATGGGCCACTCTAAAAAATCAAGTTTGGTGAATGCTAATGAAATAAAATAAAATAGGATGACTATATAGGCCTAATAGTTTAGAAACAAATTTGGGCTATATATTTGCACATTAGGGGGAGTGGGGGCAAAGCATAGCATATATTAAATACGCAACCTAACCTAGGTACCTTTTTCCCCATCTAAACTCCAAAAAACCACAGTTTAATATCGCATACTGTACGCAATTAAAACCACGCTAGATAAAGTATTTCTCTCAGCGGTGTCTTGAATCATCTTGTATCAAAACGGGTTTTTCGACGCCCGTTTGACTGTAGCATCTAGCATCTCATATATGACTTCTTTAGAGGGGCCCATCTAATGCGAAAGTACCGTAATGGAAACTCCCAGCGTTGTGACTAGCAACTATACATGGGTGCCCATAAGCTGAATTCCAGGGGGGCAAACCTCGTCTAATTGGCACTTTTAATGCTATATAATAGAAATCTCAGAACAAAAATATAAAAATAAGGCAGCATCATTGAGCCAGGGGGGCGTAAGCCCCCCCTGCCCCCCCATATGGGCGCCCATGCAACTATAATTTAAATACCTTGCTTAAACCTGGATACAGAATCGCTCTAACTTTTCCCAAATATTTTGTAATGTAGGCCGAAGCAAATCCAGTTAAATTGTGCCATTTGTGGAGTTGTTTCAATTCCTTGCGAAAAGTTGTCATTCTCTGTCTGCCTACCTGTTAGCAAAGAGTTTTGACTGAGTTTTGGTAAAAATAGTAGGCTATTATAATAATAATGCTATCAATAAAAACAGGCAAATAAAATATTGCTCTACAGTGATATAAACATGGCGATAGGCGTAAGGTTTTCTTAAGAGGGAGAGGGGACTGGGCCTTGTTTTATTGGGCTTAACCTGATGCCGTATGTAGGCTATTATCAATGAATCAAGCGTTTCTTTAAAACGATTTTTGGGGTGGCTCAAACCCCTTAGCCCCCAAACAGCATGTGCCTATGAACTGTACTGTAAAGCCTAGGCCTAGTATCAAATCAAAATGCTTTGTGCTCCGTCCCTCTCCCAAATAAAAAGAAACTCAGGGTAAGTGCCTGGACAAAATGCCTGTAATCCGTCGTCTAGGATCAATGTTTGTTAACTACTTAGACTTTTAACAAATAAAACATTTTTTTCCCTCCCCCCTCTCTTTTTAAAAGGTGTTTTGTTATATTGGCTAAGTTCTATTTGTTTCTCTAAAAAACACTTTTGTACATCTTATTTTAAACCAAAACACCTGTCAACTCTTCCTATTGTTATCGGTTTAATCTTGCCTTATCACGGGAGCCGGCGTTTGCTCCAACCACCCCCCACCCCCATCCCGAAAAATACCCCCCCCCCTGCGGCTGGTTGGTCTCAAATCACTTTTGACTTATGATAAAAGGACTAGAACTTTCAATTTCTGATGGAATGAGCAGTTGAGCACCCGAAGTTTCTGCGACCATGAGGTGGAGCTGGGGATGAGGAAGGTGAAGTCCCGTTCCTATACAGAATAAATTCTGCTCATTTTTGGGGTTTACTGTTACTCTTTACTTGCATAATAACAGCTTAGACCAGAAATATTCCCAGAATTATTCAAGAGGGATTAAATATCAATTTCACATTTTGATGTGTTAAAAAAATTGTACCCCCTCCCGAAAAAAGTAACCCCCAAACAAATGTCCTGGGATACGGCCCTGAGGATTATATATCAATTTCTACCTCCACCCTCCCCTCCTCTCCCCTAGAACTAATTATGTATGTATTTGAAGGCTCAATAAGAGTTGGGATGTTTTGGTATTAAAATGCACCGTTTGAGACATCTCCCTCCCTCCCTAACTACAAAACAATCATAGAAACCCATTGCATGGGCGCCCATAAGGGGGGGGTCCCCATCCCCCCCACCCCCTGGCTGAATGATGCTGCCTTATTTTTATATTTTTGTTCTGAGATTTCTATTATATAGCACTAAAAGTGCCAATTAGACGAGGTTAGCCCCCCTGGAATTCAGCTTATGGGCGCCCATGCCCCATTGTAGAGGTTTAAAGCCCTTAAAGGCACATGTTTGAAATTATAAAACAAAAGAGAGTTTACGTAAGATAGTAAAATTTGTTTAGACCTTAAAAATATTTTAGCTAGCGAGATGGAGGGAGATTCCTCAAAGGGTGCATTTTAATGCCAAAACATCCCAACTCTCATTGGGCCTTAGGATAAATAAATACAGAATTAGTTCTAAGAAAGAGACAAGGAGAGGGTGGAGGTAGAAACTGCACCAGGGTCGTATTCATGACTTGTTTGGGAGGTTTATTTTTTCGGGGGGAATTGGGAAGGACAAAAAACTTTCAGACGCACCAAAAATGTGAAAATGCTATTTGATTTCTGTAAGTATTTCCGGTCTAGACTGTTATTATGAAGGTAAAGAGTAACATTAAACCCCGAAACGAGTTGAATTTATTCCGTATAGGAGGGGGACTGCCCCTTCCTCATCCCCACCTCCGCCTCATGGTCTTAGAAACTGTGGAGGATGCTCATTCAATCGGAAATTGAGAGTTCTAGTCCCTTTTTTATAAGTCAAAAGTGATTGGAAACAACCAGCCACTGGGGGAATTTTCGAGTTTCGAGGGTATTTTCTGGGGGGTTATTTTCTACGGGGGCGTTATTTCACGTGGGGGCTGTTTTACAGGGGGGATTTTATCGTGGGGGATAAACGCCTAGACCTCTTTTCCACATTATGTGAAGGAGGCGTGTCCGCACTGGGGTGGGAGGCTTTTCGTATGACCGTAGAAAGCTTAGGGTTTTAGGACTTTCCCCAAGAATTCTCTCTTTGGTTCTCGAACCATGCACATTGAAAATGTTTGTCTTTTTTAAATTTTTATTTTTCAGATTTTTCATCTTTATTTTCAATATGGATATTTTATTGTCTATTGTCTAAATTCTTGAATTTGTAATCACGTCGCCGAGCAAAATTATTGATTGGCTCATCATTAAATAAAATATTCAGAATATACTTACAAAAATAAAAAATCTCAAACTTAAGACCAAAGACGTGTTTAAAAACTTAGCATAAAATTGGTACGTTTCTTCTTCTTTTTAGTAAAACAGAATCATAATAAAACATGCTTGGGCAAGTCAAAACAGATATATTCGCTTTTTTTTGGGGGGGGGACAAAAACTGAAACAGCTAAAACAACCGAGATCAAACAGATGACTGGTGAAGTTTTGTTTACTGAACTCATACAAAAAAAGAATAGGTGACTACCATATTTTCCCCCATTAGTTGTGAAAATGCTAAGTTAAAGAGTCAGTGAAGTACTTCGAAAATATAGATATGGAGCGAACTTAACCGTTTTGAGTTGTTAACGCCTCACTTATTAGGCTAATAAGTCAGCATCGTTTATGGATTCGAAAAAAATTCACACATCCTTCAAAACCCAGGAAATTACGCTTGAATAGCTTCAGCGAGACTCAGTCAGTTTAGCTTGCATTGCCGAAGTTCCATGCTTAGTTGAAGATCGTTTAATTCAACTAAGATGGCTTAACAAAGATGTATTAAAATTAGATATTTTCTATTATTTCTGTGAAAATAAAGAAAGGCTTCTTTAAAGAATGTTTACTTTCTCCAACGTTTACCTCATTTTTTGGGTGAAAAAAGAATGTCACAAAATTTTCAATGCAAATCATACTGAATTAGATGTAAAAAAAAAAACACACGCTTATGGGTGTTAGAGGATTAGTGTCTTGATATTTTATAAATAAGATTTAATTGACGAAGCGGCTTTCATGGTACATACACAGGCATATAAAATTAATGCTTAAAAAATCATAATTAAATTTAAAAAGTTGTTTTATTACATATAAGAGTTTCGTTAAAACTTAAAAAAACGAAAATCGCCCTTAACGGCAAACCCAACATATTAAATGCCCATTTGCTATTTACGCACGTTGTACAAGTTTAAAAAAAATAGAAATATATATTTTTTAACATAACTATCAAAAATGTATTATTTTCAGTAATGTGTGCATTACGTTACGACTGGAGATGAGGGGGTTAGAGCCCCCTCCCATTGAGGGTGAATTTTACTCGTTTTAAGCTTAAACGTCGCTCCGGGCTTGCATTTGAAAGGAAAGTTCTTTTTTCCTTAAATTTAATTTCTGTTCGTTTCCATGCAAGTATTTAGTATTTGTTTCTCCCATAGACGAGAGGGGCTACCCTATTTGTGAAGGCAGACCTTTCACTTTAAATTCTAATTTGTCATTTTTGCTTTGGAAACAGAAACTATTTTTTGGTTACTTTTTTAGGGTTTTAGGGTTTGGCCATACATTTGGAAACACTACGTTCGGATAGCAAGGCTTTATCCAGGGGGGAAGGGTACCGGATTTGCCTCTCCCCATGAAATTTTGTTTGACTTGTAAAAACGTGACAAAAATGCATATAAACAAATTTTTGATACACTTTAAACGTTTTTACCCCCCCCCCCTCCTCCACCGTAAAAACAATCCCCCCAGCAAAAATCTTGGATACGCCCTAGTCGAATAGCATTAAATAAGCACGAGCTTCGCAAGAAAATCACTAAAATTCATATTCTGGTAGAAAGGGACTTGAAAGCTTAGCTAAAGGTTCTCTGATATTCTGAATTCTATAGTGCAATTTTCAGCAAGATCACTCACCCTTTTATGGAAACCCTACTTCGTTCTTTTACTAAAATTGTGCCAATTTTCTTATGCTACTAACTTTATGAGTCACTTTAAACTTAACGAATTTTACATACTTGGAATCACCATGAAAAGTATATTCTTTAATGTATTTATCATGATATTCTCCTTTTGTAAGTTTCTGTTGCTATCGGCACTGGTCACTTTTTACCTACAGTTCATTGCCACAAACTGCTGGATATTGCTCTTTACTTTTCGCTGAAAAATATTTTTTTAAGGAAAAACCTTTGATTTCTAGGTCGGAAGATTATGGAACCAGTTGCTTGTATGACTTGCCATATTTCACACTGAAGTGTGTTCTCTAAAATATTGTATTTGTCTTGGCAAAGAGTTGAAACGAAACTGGTAAAACATTCATCAGATTCTTGTTCATTTATTCAGAGAGAAACATTGCCTTCAATAATTTTGAATTTGTTGGCTAAAGTTTTAACGCTTTTGTTGAAATAATAGATGCATACAAATAAACGAAAAGTAAGGGAACCCCTCCCTTGATTGGATAAAGCCAAGGCAAAATCTAACCATGAGGTACTTTTTCGCTCTCACATAATCTGCAACAGTGCCTAGTCAGAATCTCATTTAGTGTTCAACTCATTTCAACGGGAAGGGGGGGGGGAGGACACGACCTTCGTCATGAGGGACAGGGTTGCTTACATTTTTACATTGCTTATTGTCTTTCTTGGCAGGCGAAAGGCGAATAGTGTTTGTTTTCTTTTTTAATAAATGTATATCTCATATCTCATATCTCATCTCTCACAGGTCAAAAATTAATCTCGTCTCCAATGTGAAAGCTCCGTTAAAAAATGCTAGTTGAGAATTTTTTTTATTATTATGGGGAGGGAGCCTTGACTTGCAGAAAGGCCCTGGCTAATCCGTAGTTCTTGATTCTTCATTCTCTCCTGAAGAAATGCACAAAAAAAGAATGGTAAATAGGACGCTGAAGATCTGCTGGAAATTTAGTATGAACTTCTTGCCGACCCATTCAAAGACATGGTGGTTTTATTTTTGCTCCAGGTGGATTATTGAAGCATAGATTTTGGCAGTCATCAACTTTTATCTGAAAACGTAGCATAAACCATGTTAATCTTCCTTTCATCATAGCTCAAGATATTAGAATTGAATCTGGTGTTCCACATTGCACTGTACTTGAAGAACCTTATAGAAACTACTTGCACCATAAAAAGCATTATGTTATAAGTTTGAATTTGAAAAAAATAAAAATTCCTAGTGATACAAAGTATAAAAAAAATAAATAGTACAAACATTACCATGGAGGATATATCAGGAGATCTAACTGACGTAATTTTTTTACTTGGGGACTAGATTGATTTTTCTGCCGTATCAGTCATTCGTAGTTGTTGGTTTTTTATGATTTCACAAACACTACAAAATCTTAAAAAAAAAAAAATGTGCCTACATTTAGTTCTATATTGTCGTTGAGATATTAATATTTATGTAATAATCAGTTGAAAATACTATGAATCCTAAAAATAAGATGCAATGAGATGAACAAAACAGAAAAATCTTATGAAAGTAAAGAGCAAAATTGAAGCTTAAAACGGACCAGAACTGTTGCTTCTCAACCTTTGCAACATATATCTTTAAAATCAGTGCAAATAAATACTAGCTGCTGATATCTTCCTACATTTTAGGATATACAAAACCAAAACTTACTGAAAACACAAACTATGATATAGTTAACTTTCACTAAAAGTTTAAATGGGAACCACAGCCCATAGTAACCAAAAGTTAAATTACGCGGTTAGAAAAAAAAAACTGACTAGTGAAAAAAAATGCCATCTGACTCTGATTCAGGATTGTTAGCTATTATTTCGGTTCGTCTTAAAAGTAAAAGTTTATTGCCAAAATAAATTTATGTTGATTTCGAAAGAAGTCTGAAATTCCTCGAAAATGGCGTCAGATTAAAACGAAAAGTGTGCTATTGGAATCAGCATGGTCGAAAACCTTGTACAGAGGGATTACAGTCCCCCACCATGAACAACAAGGAAAACCATTTTTGCATCGGTATCTGTGATCTGTCTCCCGTTTTTTTTCCAATTCTATTGGGTTACCAGAACATCATAGAGAGATGCTTAATGGCTCATTCAAAATTTATTTCTCAAGTCTACGTGCTTTTTATAAATTTCATCACCTGCAAGTGCCAAATGGCACTAAACATAAAATGGCCCTTTTTATGCCATTGTGGCATAAAATATGCTATTGTGGGGCTAACAGACCATAGTAGACAAATCTCGTAAGTAACCTTACTCCTTCTCAGCCTGCGTATGGCTTCTCTCAGCCTGGTATGAGCAACATGTTAGATAATAAAAAGCAAGCGAAGTTCATGGTTTCGTGATGATAAACATTAGTTTCGTGACTGAACAGATGTGTTTATCCATGCGAATTTCCGCTGCTAAGATAGATAATTCGAGAGAATTCAGAAACCTCTCCTGTATGTGGAATCGTTATATGCGGATGGAGCCGATGTCCACGAAGCATGCGTAGACAGAATATTTCTTAGAAATGTCGCTTCATTATTTTTTTATATAATGACAACAATAAAATTGGCACCGTACAAAAGAAACGTCTTATAAGAACGTCTTATATTGTTGCAATACAAAAATAATAGCAAGGATTATTCACAGTTTCGTCTATTCGCTTTGAGGATGGGAGGTCCAAATATAGCAAAACGTATTAAAATATATAACATAGGCTTATATTAAGGTAAGTCCAGAGGCTGTTGTTAATATAACTATCAGTTAGAATTTTACTTTGAATATGACTGACTAACGATTGAATTGAAAGATCAACTTTAGCGTAAAGAGCGACGCCCCTTTCATATACGGAATAATTTCTGTTCGTTTTAAGCTTTAATGTCGATCCTTACTTTCAGTTAAAAAAAACTAGTTTTGTTTTTATTTAATAGCCTCTAAAGGTAATCATTCAAGTGGAAGGGCTATTATAGCTGCTTTGGTTAACTTCGCTCGGATCCCCTTGCCTTTACAAGTTCAATAGAAAATTGTGTCATTTTCACTGCTGTATGGTATAGGGTCACAAAGTCAAAATTTTGCCACAGGAGGGTATCGGGCATGTTTTTCTATATTGCCACGAAAGGAAGTTCTTAATATTTCTATATACCCCTTTTATGCCATAATTACTTTGATTAGGGTCTTTTGGACCTATCTTAGGCGGGGGACAGCCCCCTCCCCCTCAACCACTCCCATTTGTAGTATGGTATATGTTGTAATAATGTTTTACGTAAAAAATCCCAAAATAAGCGAATTATAAAGGGAAGATACAAGATATTATACAAAAACCCGAGCATATTAAAGATTTTGAGGAGGGTGAAATGGAAATGGACAGACGTCCTTATGACTGATTGTTTTGGTTTCATAGTCCATTTTTCTAAGTCGTTTATAAAGACTTTCGAAAACTGGGATGGCTAGTAACCTTGCGACAAATTAATTTTTCTTTTCCTTTTCGCTCAAGAGAAACTTATCATCTGGTTTCGTACCTTCTAGATTACAGTCTTTAGACGATTTTCGTTATTTAAAATAATAACTTTGAGTACTTGACACTGGGCCGTGACCTAATGCTAGTCGAATTGCCAGAAGTCTTCAGAATGGACTAAATTCTTTGACTAGACATTTATAAGGAGGGAGGTAATTTCACCAGAATTTTTCTTCCGCTCAAGTACAGAAGATAGTTGAGATAGATGTCTCTTGAGGTGGCAATCGAATTATTGGCATGCGGAGGGAATAGAAGAAGGGACACTTGCAACCTTTCATTGCTTACTTTCGGAAAATTTTTGCTGATATTCTGAATAGATAAGCATATTGAGACTTATCCAAACAAAATGTTTCGTCGTCAACCTCAAGTTTATGGCACATAATATTATAGTTACATAACCGTGTGGCTTTTTATTTTTAGTCCAATATGCCGTGCATGGCATATTTTATGCAACGTTTTCTGTCATATATGCAGCATGATGTATCTATAGCTGGTTTAGCTTATTAAGTATGAGGCTACTGGCTCGGGAATTGATTTCTTGTGTTTTGTTTTCTCCACAAATTAGCCGATTTCTTTCCTATTTTTGTAACAATATTAATTCTGCCTCACAGTTCTACTTCTGCTTCGCTTGTACGTATTAAAAAAAAAAAACAATAGAAAAACTAAAATATTTGATTTGAATTAAAGAACGGATAAATTTACTATATTCATTCAAAGGATAGGTAATTGGTCATCAATGGATCAACTGTTATCAACAAAAAGTACAATACTAATTATTTTGTATATAAAAAACATAATTAACCTAAGTTAAACCAAATTGAGCTGCTATTTGAGCTGATTTTGTTGTTGTTGCTCAATTATATGTTTCATTAATTTTAAATTAACTTATTACAATTCTAAATTGTAAAATTTGCTTAAAATTTTATATACCTTGTGCAGTTCCACAAGGATCTCGTATTTTCTTTTACGAGTTATTATAGACTAGCTGAGTCGTTGCACCAGACAGGAAAAAGAAAAAAAACTAATTGTAGTTCAGATAGTTTGTGTGGCCGAGGACCATAAAAAAAGACAGCCTGCCCCTTCCTTGAACACACAGTTCTAATTCTCCTTACCCCCTCACAAAAGACAAATTTCTCCTTAAAGTTCCAACTATATCCCAGAGGATCGAGCCAAAACAGGGTGTACTTAACAAACTATGAATAAGCTTCGTCCCCCTTTTATGAAACCTACTGACCGTATTCAATCTATAATGGATATAGTCTCTTGCCTTTAGGCTTCAGGCATGAAAAAGAAAAATGCATGCTCTCCTACCTATCTCCAACCTCCTATGAAAGGGCTTTCTTTATTTTTTTAAATTTTATTTTATTCTGGGTAGCCAAAGGTAATTGATGAAAACAAGGTATACTACTATAAATTACCAAACCACAAAAAATACCATCCCCGGTTTTTCAGGGTGCCCTTCCGCTATAGGGCACCCCTTTCACTGTGGAAATACTTTATTAATACATACACAAATATTTTTCTTGAAACCTTGTTCTCAAACAACTACTCATCAAAAACATACAAATAATATACATACAAAAAAAAACCCATATACTTCTAAATTCTTTTTAATACCCTTTTGGTTACTCAAGATTCATACCTTAGCCATCAAAAAATAATTTAAATTCTTTTATCATAATACTAACTTCATTACCTCAAATTTATATAATATTTAAAATTTAAAACTATTTATACTTTATGGCCATTAAATAAAAAAATTCCACTTTAAAACTCAATGAAAGGGCTTTTTAACGAAAATTACTTATTTTGTTTCCCATGAAAAGCTACTTTTCAACATCTTTCTAATGTCATTTATCGCCACTTATATTGATAAAATCTTGTTCCGCAAAAGAATAAATTTGATTTTTCTTTCTTAAATTATTATCATTCGCTTATTTATGCAATCAGACAATCTTTTATCAGGTCCAATTTGTATTCAAAGCAAAACGTTGCAAGCTTGATTTGAATTACAATTGGTCCCTCATCCTAAGATCAAGATTAGATTTTCTTCATAAGTACCAGCATACTGTTCTCTTTGTAATGAGAAAGGACTTTTTTGTCGACATGCTCTTAGACCTACAATCAGTGCTTTACATTTTATTTGACATATTTTTAGCCACATATTTTCTTGACATATTTTTTATTTGACATACTTTTTATTTGACATATTTTCTCTTCCTCCTCCCCTAACCGCTAAACGCCTATTGCGTCATTTGCGCTTTACTGAAAAAGAATTGTGTTACAAATATTTTCTTTCACAAAAACAACATTGAGAAAAAATAAATAAAAATTACAGTGACTAAAATCTGAATTGCTGAGTTTGTAGAAATTAGTATCATTATATAATAAAAATTTGGTTTAAGTTAATTCGTTCTTTCTAGTCATCTTGATTATTATAGTGATTTATTTTTTATTAGTTGTCGTTGTTTTGAACAACAAAAGCACACTGTTCAAGATACATTTAGTTTTCAGTAAAACGCAAACGATGCAATAAGCTTTAGAACTTTACGGTTATGGGAGGCGGAAGGGGAAAGTAGCCAAACTGTATTTATTTTTGTTTGTCTTAAGTTTAACTTGAATATTCAATCTAATTTTTACTCGTTTTAAGATTTATTTATTCATCTATATTTGTACCTGTTATTTAATGTTTGCTCATGATCTTTTATTTTAATTAAATAAAAAAAACAAGTTTTTTAAACTGAAAGTAAGGAGCGACATTAAAACGAACAGAAATTATTCCGTATATGAAAGGGGCCGTCCCCTCCTCAACGCCTCGCTCTTTACGCTAAAGTTTTTTATTGTTTTAAAAAATAAAGTTGTGAGACAGAGTCAAACTTTAGCGTAAAGAGCGAGGCGTTGAGGAGGGACAGCCCCTTTCATATACGGAATAATTTCTGTTCGTTTTAAGTTGTAATGTCGCTCCTTACTTTCAGTTTAAAAAACTGGTTTTTTTATTTAATTTTTGAATGTTTTTGAATTAATGCAGGTTTTGATTTTGGTCACCGTGCATGAATAATTAAAACAAAATTTGTATATTAATTTTATTTTTTTGGTTAAATGGCTTTCACCAAACTTGTTGAATTTTATTTACGAACGTTTTTATTAGTAATAAATATACGTAACTTACGAATTAACTTTCGTAACGAATTTCTATATTCATATATTTTTAATACGTATATTAGGGGTTCGCCCCCTAATCAATACCTTTTTCTTTAAGCTAGAGCTTAACTTTTCTTTTGAGTCTATAAAAATGACCGCTTAATCAAAACGGCCGTTAATTAGAATAAATATCTCTTATGACAGTAATAAAAAATCTTTGGCTTAAAGAACGAGGTCTTAACTTAGGGGAACACCCCCTCATATACGTAATAATTTCTGTTCATTTTAAGTTCTAATGTTGCTTCTTAGGCTACTTTCAGTTGAAAAAACTTGTTTTTATTATTTAAATTCTGATAGTTTTTTAAATAATGCTTGGAAATCCGGCACCCCCTTCATATAAATGTCCCTTACCCCAAAGAAACATCCTCCACGGAAAGATTCTCCCGAGTAACACCCTCTTCCAGCCCCCCCACCAGAAAAAAATTCTTCTGAAAATGTCTGCATACTTCCCAAAAACCAATACGATATGTAAACAATGGGCAAAGTTCATAACTTGCAGTCCGTCCCTTTAGACCTGTGGGGAATTAAGTCATCGTCAAAGACATAGTTATTATATTTTCGACTATGCTGAACAAAATAGCTATCTCAAAATTTTGATCGGATGACTTTGGGAAAAACATGAGAGTGGGAGGGGGCCCACGTACCCTCCATTTTTTTTGGTCACTTAAAAAAGGTACTAGAACTTTTAATTTCCGTTCCAATGAGCCCTCCTACAATATTCTAGGATCACTGGGTCAATACGATCACCCCTGGAAAAAAAAAAAACAAAAAACAAATAAACACGCACCCGTGATCTTTCTTGTGGTAAAAAATGCAAAATTCCACATTTTTGTAGATAGGAGCTTGAAACCTCTACAGTAGGGTTCTCTGATACAATGAATATGATGGTGTGATTTTCATTAAGTTTCTATAGCTTTTAGGGGGTCTTTTCATCTTTTCTCGAAAATCAGCCAAATTTTCTCAGGCGCGTAACTTTTGATAGGTAAGATTAAACTTGATGAAACTTATATATTTGAAATCAGAATTAAAATCTGATTCTTTTGATGTATCTATTGGTATCAAAATTCCGTTTTTTAGAGTTTCGGTTACCATTGAGCCGGGTCGCTCCTTACTTACAGTTCGTTACCACGAACTGTTTGATTTCTGTTCGTTTTGGGTTTCAATTATTCTTAAATAGTAATTTCTAGTCGTTTTGAGTTTGAATTATTATAGGAATTTATTTCTACTGGTGTTATTTTCAATTAAAGGCTCTTTATTTGATTCTATTTGAAAAACTTCTTTTTTGGAAAGTTTTTTTTTGTTAATTCCATTATAAAACTGGACAATCAGAATAACATATAATGTAAGCCAGACCTTTGCTGGTTCTCAACCCAGGAAAAGCGGATGTTGCGAAGCTAAGTCCTGCTTCTCTAAGGGCATAGAAGTAGCCTGCGTTCTTCTAAATGGCAACCCAGTTCACAGGCGGAAGAAAAAACGAGCACAATTGTTGGACCTGCATTAGTTTATAAATATGGACACCAGACTGGAGCCTCCTTTTAACAATGAAAAATAAGAAACAGTTGGAACAGACTCAAAAATATCTATACCATGCTCTAATTTTTTGGTATATTTTCTGTATTTTCAAAAGTCAAAATTACATTTTTGGTGAAAGATACCGATCGAGCTCTGACGAGTTGTCACAATCAAAATGCAAGCCGACATTTTGGTTAAAAAAGGAGGAATTGACTACGTTGAAACTTGGAAAACTGCCAATTATACATGTGACAGCCAATTATAGGGTCTGCAAATAGTAACTGAAAAGATAATACTGGGACCTGAATTCACAAAACTAAATTATTACGTGTGCTTGCGCGTGGAGGGGGGGATCAGAATCGGACCTTCTAAATCTAATGATTTCTACGATTTTCTCACAGTATCCTATACATCGTCACGTAATTTGTCGGGCTTTGGTGTTTTGAATAAGTAAATTTGACCTGGCTATGACTTAAGCCTCTTTTGAGATTAAAATTTTTCTATAATTTTTTTCTTGTTGCCGACGTAAATGGTTCCTATTGCTGATTTTTTTTTTGTCTGAACCAAACGTGAATTTTCACTCATTATACACTGTTGAATTCCGCTTGCTTATATTACTCTTGCCTATTGTGGGCAGGCAGTGAGCCTACATACGCTTGTCCACTGAAATATCATGATTTTTCTCGATATTTCTGTATAAGTTTCAAACCTTGATCCTGTTTTGTCGTGTTCTGAGGAATGTGCCAAGCCTAACTTCCCATGTTTTATGCCATGGATATGAACCCTTAGATATTTTCACTCGTTCCCCGTTTCTATAAGTTCTAGCTACTTGTAAGATGTGATTTACATTGATGGGTTCCATTCCCTGACTAGTTTCAAAACTGGTTAGTTAAGAAAAAATAATTTTTCATCTGATTTCGTGTATTTCTGTTTATGACCAGCCTTTTTCTAATCAACCATCTAATCTAGGCCTATCAGACATATTTAGGACTTTGGCCAAAATCATTGCGTCTTTTTCTTTTTCCAACAGGACTTAATAAGTGATTTTCCGTCTTTTGATTTAACGGGCAATATCCATTTTGGGCAGATGTTCAGTTGGATTAGCAGACGTCTTTTGAACTCCCGTTTTGTTGCAGGCAGCCGCGTGTTTATAAGTTGGAAACCCGTGCGTGTATTGATTTGCTGGAGTTGATTTTTGCTAACTGTCTGAATTAGTGCTATTTTGGCAGTGGCTCCAGGGAGTGATATTCAAATTTTGATGTACGGCTAGGCTAACTTGGTGAGTTTTTACTTCTTTGTATTTTTACTTGTGATAAACTACACATTTTGTATTTTTACTTGTGATAAACTACACATTGTTTTACCCTTTTGTCGACTCCTTTAAGCATTCTTAAAGGATGTTCCAACATAGTCAAGACAGGGCATTCTGCTCTTTTATAAATCAATAATCGCTTCTGGGGCTAATTGCATCTTGAGCCCTTAAAGGGGCCCCGAAGGTATTTTATATGAATAATGAAAGTGCTTAAAAAACATCAAATGATGTTTTCACTTTCATCCTAGTTAAATTATGTGGCCAACTGTAAATTTACCATGAAATTTAGCCACCCCCACCCCTCTAAAGTTCAAATATATACCCTGAATTGGAATATACCCTGAATTGTCAGCGGCAAAGTTTCGAATTGCAAAATTTTGCGTTGTTTTTGACAACGCAAAATTGACGGCATTCGAAAAACTTGAAATGGTAGGAAAACGTGGTTTATATTTGAGTTGCCTAATAAATGAGGTTTGAATTGTTATAAGTAAGTATTTTTTGAATCTGTTACTCTTGAACAACTTATTTATAAACTAGCCTAGTGATGTTTTTAACCATTTCCAATAACTTAACTAGTGTTGATAACTGCTTTGTGTGGATACAAAAATGAAATACCTTTAGGGCCCCTTTAGGGGTTCAAGATGCAACTAGCCCCAGAAGCGATTCTTGAATTATGAAAGAGCATAGAAAAGGTATCAAATGACGTTTTCACTTTCGACTTAGCTAAATTATATGGCTCACTAGAAATTTACCACCAATTAAACATGAAAAGTAGGCCTACATTTTCAAACATAATCTAATCCATTGGTTCTCAAGACACTGTACCCCTTTACCCACAAAAACATTTTAGGTAACCCATCTCAGTTACCGGTACTAAGTAATCTATAGCTAAAATATAAACAAAATTGCCAGTTCTAGAGTTAAAGGGCTGTTTTATTTTTTTGATGGCCGAGGGGACAGGGGTAGGGGGACAGCTGTCCCCTCGACCCTTAGCCCCTCACTCCAGACCCCAGTCTGCCCCCCAGCCGAAACATAGTGTAATGAAAACTACAGTGTACTATTTTGTTTAATTTTTTTTACAAACAAAAATCATATTCGTGTAGCCCCAAGTCTCTTCTTTCGATTGATGTAAGAGTATAAGGGTACGCTGGATTTGACCTATCTTATCTGTAAAATAAAATTTAGAATCGTCGAGCCCCATTGTAGGCCAAATTTGGGATTTTTCGCCTATATCTCAGAAACGCCCCAACGGCGAACATGCGCCATACGATATTCGTTTTCGGTATGGTCGACTACCCGAGGGTTCACCCTTAACATTTTTGTACCATAGGTACTAATCGAAATAAGCGAGATACATAATCTGGCGCTCTGACTATAATGCCTAGGAATAACCCCGAATGATATAGCCTACAAAAAGTTGCTTATTTTGTTCGTTTGCATTATGAGTTGTATCTATATGTCATCAACAGTTGTTTCATATGCTAAAACACGATTAATTTTTTTTTATTAAAACACGAAAAAAAAACCCAATTGGGGTAAATTTTCGTGTGTTTTAATGGAAAAGGTTTATTATACGCCTAGGGCAGAATATAGGATAGGACAAAAGAAATATAACATTATATTCTCCGTTTGAAATTTCATTCCAGATATAATAATTGGTGCCTTTGTCATGGCGCCCCCGCTCCACATAATAGGGCCAAAAATAGACCTAGGCCATATGCAGAAGTTGACAGTTTTTTTTTATAGTATATTAATAGGACAAAAGAAATATAACATTATCTTCTTCGTTTGAAATTCATTCCAGATATAATAATTGGTGCCTTTGTCATGGCGCCCCAGCTCCCCATAATAGGGCCAAAAATAGACCTAGGCTATATACAGAAGTTGACAGTTTTTTTTCAAATTGGGTGTATTTATCAAAGCTTATACTTGGGGTGACAAATGCCTCTACCCCCAATTCTCCCCACTGTGAACCAACTGTTCATGAGAAATAAGCAAATGTCCCCCTTTTGATTTACTCTTATCTCAAATGTATATTCAGGCAACCTCTGCGTCATCAACGTTTAACAATAACCGACAGTCAACGTTTGATACACGTGGGAGTAATGTCCATGACACTATCCACCCTTTGATTCTGTACACACGGTAGTAAATTACATAGCTAAAAAGGTAGGGACAAGTTTGTTTTCAAGAGCATGTCTTTAAAAGTTTCCAATAGAAGCTTTATTAAAGTTCGGGGCAGAATGAGGACAACCTTTTCGGGGTTCCCCTGAGAGTAGTAGACATAAATTGGGGCCAGCGGTCACCGTTCAGCCACTGGCTGTCTTATTTGCCGAAATCAAACAATCTGAGGTGAATTAAGAGGCTATGGTATCAAATACTCTAGTATCGAGTATCATAACAAGTTCTGAGTATCAAATGCTTCTTGTTGCGGGATGCTACCATTTCATCTAACCGTCACAAGCACTAAACGTCATTTTGTCGACAAGGAAAATCCGTCAGAACATCGACACGTCAGGACATCGACAGTCATAACATCGATACATCAGGACGTCAACAGTAACAATCGCTACTCGTCAGAACGTCGACAGTCATAACATCGACACGTCACTTCATCGACAGTCAAAATCGCTAACCGTCAGTACGTCGGCAGTCATAACGTCTAAATTTTTTTTAGGTTTCAATTTTTTTTTTGTTAGTGGTTCTGATGGATTTTCGTTATGAATTTTGTTTTTTAGATGTTATGACGTGTCGATTTTATGACCGTCGACGTTCTGACGGTTAGTGGTTCTAACGGATTTTCTTTATGAAAAAAATTATAACTTTATATAATAGTAATAAGTGTATAATAGTTTAGAAACAAATTTTGGCTTTATATTTGCACATCAGGAGGGTGGGGGTAAAGCATAGTATATATTAAATACGTAACCTAACCTAGGCACATTTGCCCCCCCCCCTAAACCCCCAAAAACTAAAGTTTTAAAATTTTAAATGTTATGACGTGTCGATGTTATGACTGTCGGCGTTCTGACGGGTAGCGATTGTGACTGTCGATGAACTGACGTGTCGATGTTATGACTGTCGATATTCTGGCGGGTAGCGATTGTGACTGTCGATGTCCTGACGTGTCGATGTTATGACTGTCGATGTCCTGACGTGTCGACGCTATGACGGATTTTGCCGATGTCCTGACGGTAGGAGTCCTGACGTGTCGATGTCCTGGCGCCTTCCCCTTGCCGCTGATAGCTGACGAGTGTTGGGTAACTCGTCCCTCTTTTTTGAGGGATGAGTGTTGCATTCCCAAGCCTGTCAGAATCAGGCGGGTAGAAATGTCGGGATGGGGGGATATAACTGGGGGGATGCCACTCTAAAAAGGAGGAAAAATAGATAGGCATGCCCCATTTTAAATACTACGCGCGATGCGGCACCAATAGCCCATGGCCTTAGTGCCATGTTATTATTATATTCTTTTGTTTGGGTCTTCGTCGCCTGAGCTTCAACTCAGCTTTGTGAGCCCTCCCATAATATTAATAAATATAATAATAAAGCCATACTCCATGACTCCTCCCCCAAAATTGATTTTCACAAAAATGCCGGCTGGTGCAACTCTGACTTTCCTATTGGTGCCCTCTAAGAAAAATGTATTTATATAATCATTCTAATAGATTTGAGAGCCTTTTGAAATAAATTGAAATTCATTTTAATCGCAAGGGCTGCGTATAGTTATCCTCGTTTACCTTTGATGGAGCTCTGTGTTTGAATTTAATGCTGGTTGACCTCACTTATCAGTTTGGTTTGTGTACTCCTCAATATATTCAGCGCAGTCACAATTGTCCAATATGTAAGCCTAGAGATATTTACAAAACAAACTTAAAATCACCAACAAATGCTTGCCATAAAAACAATGTATTAACAAAGCAATGGATCTAACACTTAAGATATATGGGTACTTATGCATTATATATAACACACGAAAGAAGTCAAGTTTGGTTAATGCTAATTAAATAAAATAAAATAGGTTGAATATATAATAGTTTAGAAACAATTTCTGGATATATATTTGCACATTAGGGGGAGGGGGGTAAAGCATAGAATATATTAAATACGTAACCTAGCCTAGGTACCTCCCCCCCTAAACTCCAAAAAACAACAGTTTGTATATTGTAAATGCAATAAGAAATCACGTTTTACAATCAAATTATCTAGCAAATACCCCTTTGACGGGTTTCCATGTCTGGTTTCCTGTACAGTCTATAGCGGTGTGTTATACATAGCGCATAAGTACCGATATATATATATATATAATATATATATATATATATATATATATATATATATATATATATATATATATATATATATATATATATATATATATATATATATATATATATATATATATATATATATATATATATATATATATATATATATGCTTTTATGACCAAATAAAAAAAAGCATGTATACCTTTCAATAATTTCTCGATTCGGGAGCTGTGAACTGAAATTTCCTTTTAAATCCTACTGAGAATGTTATCTTTTCTGAGCCCCAGGAGTGACAAGAATATTCGATTAAACTGTCACTTGGGAATTTCCCCTGTGGTACTTTTCCAAGGAAAAGTTAATGCTGGAAATAGGGAAAAGCTTACGGATACGAGAGGCTGACATTTATACCGAGCTTCAAATATGCGGACGCGAACTCACTAAGTATTTAGAAACTTAATAGATAGAATATATAAATAATAGATATTATAGACACACCCGAGAATTTGGACCTACAGATCAGACAATAACCGGTTTATATCTTTCAGTATTTGAAGAAATTAGCGTAGTCTCAGTTGAAATCTGCATTGTAGGTATATTTTTTTATCAAATATTTAATATATAGAGATGATATTTTGGTTGGGTTAGGCGGTACTTGTGCATTATATGGTACACATGAAAGAGGTCAAGTTTGGTTAATGCTTATGAAATAAAATAGGATGATTATATAATAGTTTATAAAGAAATGTGGGCTATATATTTGCACATTAGGAGGGTGGGTGGGTGGGTAAAGCATAGCATATATTAAATAACTAACCTAACCTATGTACTTCCCCCCTCCCTAAACCCCAAAAAACAACAGTTTAAATATTGTAAACGCAATAACAAATCACGCTTTGCATTCCATTTATCTAGCAAATACCCGTTTTTCTGGTTTCCTTTGTACAATCTATAGCAGCGTGTACCCTATAATGCACAAGTACCGGTTAGGCTATGTATTTAATATAATGCGTTCTGTGCCCCCCCCCCTTCCATAATTCTTTTTTGTAGTTTTCATAATTTTGTTGCTAAAATATTTTATCTTCATCACATTTTTGTATATTTCATTAGGATTAACCTAACTTCGTTTCTCGAGTGTGTACCATATAACACAAGTATCATTTAATTTTATAAGCTAATAAAATTCTTTTTGTTCATAAGTACGAGACTGAATGGAAAACATTAGTCCCCACGAAGGCTTCATGATCTCTAAAACCAGGCTTAGTTTTTATGCTTAAAAGAAAAAAACTGAACGCAGGACCATCTATAGAAGCACTTCTCTAAGGAGCTCAGTTTTTTTCTCGTAGTCTTTTTTTAAGGGAGGAGCAGGATATTTTTGAGTAATTGTTCGCATTAATAGTAAAATTTACACCTTTACAAGAGCGAGGGAAGGAGCCAGATTCCTTTATATTATGTATAAACTCCATATTCGTTGATAATTATTATCGCATTTTTCAAGTTAAATGCAAAAAGACAAACGGGTAAACATCAAGGTCCCTTTTTAACTTTGTATAACCGAACATTTCTTAACACCTGTAAGTTTTCATGTCGATAGGGGGTGGTGAGGGGGGTAGTCTGTAATGTTCCCTTCTCTATGGTTAAGGTTTTGAATTCGTGACAAAATAATTTTTTGTATAAAATAAATAGTAAAAAGCTCATCTTTAAGGAAAACTGCACATTTTTTCATTATCTGGCATAAAGTATAACATTTTATTCTAGAAATCCTGTAATTGCTGATAATTGTTACTAAATAATCCTAACTAATTTGAAAGGGGTGATGATCAGGGTTGCCAACTTTTTGGTCAATGAATATGTCCCTTGAGCATCCAAAAATGTGTCCTTTTCATTCAAATTATGTCCATATTTTGTCTATAATATGTCCATCTTAAAATCTCAGAAACTAGTTTTTTTACTACTTGCAAACCTCTTTCGAAGTGGTCAGTTAACATCTAATATAATGAAAACGAAAAAGATTCATTTAGTTCATCCATAAAAAATGAACTAGTGTGAAAGCACAAAAGTCAAAAAAACATGTAAACAGAAAAAACTAATTATCGGAGCATCAGGCTCATCTTCCTACGAGAGTACCGCTCGACAGGTATGGTCGGCATAAGGGTCAGCATTTTCACTTCTTTTGATAGCTTTTTGCCAATCAGAGCATTTATTGCGCATGTCATAAGGTACATTCCAGGAGCCAAGCAACGTTGCGGAGCGCTAGGTAAGCTGGGCTGCTCTTCAATCTGGGGATGACATCCCCAAAGGCATAATTACTGGACCTTTGAACAATACTGAACAAAATGGATGTCTACGAATTCTGATTGGATGCGGATTCTCGGAACTGATAGGCACGGGGGGGGGGGGGTTGCCCTCGAATCACTTTTGACTCTTTAACCTGGCTACAACCTACAATTATGACGTCATTGATCAATCTTTAACATTAAATATGCAGTTTTTGGTACAAAAATTGATTCTATTCTAAAAGTAATTTATTTTAATTACAAAAGGTTTTTAACCCCATTAATTTCCTTTAAAATGAGCTATTGAACAACTCTCTACGATGTTCCAGTGCCAAGCTATCTGTGGAAGAAAAAAAGAAAAAAAAGATGCCGTTTAGACAGAATGCCGTCGTAGCTGCGACTTTTCTTAATTTTCAAGCCAATATATTTCCCTTGCTCTTCAAGCTAAGGGACAGAGAGTTTCCTATATAGGGGTTTCGGACAAGTCGGTTCTAATGATGTACTTTTTGTTTTGTTCTGACTCTTTTTGTAGGAATTATGGGTTTTTATATTTCTTAACATTGGACGTGATCGTCTCTTACTAGGTTGCTAGCTACCACTGCAACCCGGATAAAGGGCACTAAACGTCAATCAAATGAGCCCCATCTGAAGTTTATACGACTACCCATTCCATAAAACCTTATATGCCCCTGGGGGATAACTTATAGCCCTTGTCCCAGGGCTCTTATGGATTGTGTAAACGCTGAGGGCATTGTTATATGTTCTTTGGCACATTTTTAAAAAAATTTCTATCTCAAAATTTCTGTTGGATGCATCTAGGGAAAATAATACGAGTTTGTAGGGGGGCCAGCAAGGGTGGGGGGCTTAATCCAAGGGTGGCACGTCCCTTGTTTTTCAAGAATCGTTCTTAAAAAATTAGACAAAAGGTCAAACATTAGCGCAGAGAGGGGGATATTGAGGAGGGAATAGACCCCGTCATATACGGAATAATTTCTATACGTTTTAAGTTTTAATGTCACTCCTTACTTTCGGTAGAAAAAAATAGTTTTTGTATTTATTTCTGATTTTTTTTCAGATAATCCCAGGAAATCCACCCCCTCTGTGGAAAATTTTCCCACGAAAAATTCCTCTATATAAAGTTCCTCCCATGTAAAATTCTTCCGCCGGGAAATTACCCCCGGCCAATTCCATCCCTGCTGCGAATCCTTCCCAGATAATTATTTGCCTACGATTCTGCCTGGAAAAAGCTCCTTACCATACTTTTATTTGAAGAAAGACTTGTAGGCTATTCATTTAGTTTATGATCCTTTTTAAGGTTATTGGGGAACATCCCTGTTTGGAAAATAGCTCCCCCCTGGAAAGTTTATCCCCCATAAATTTTCCATGGAGAATTTCTCTTGATGATAATTTCCCCGTGGAAAATCCCCCCCCCCCAAAAAAAAAACGATCCCAAGATAATTCCAACTCCACTGAAACCTTCCCTCTGAGATTTCCCTCAGAGTGTCTCTAAATGTACAATAGGATCAACAACTAGAAAAAAGACTAATAAAAAACATTTTTTACAAAAATTCTGGCAAATTCCCTCCATGTAAAATTTCTATTGAAAAGCTCACCCCCAGAAACTTAACTTAATGTAACTTATATATTTGAAATCAGCATAAAAATATGATTCTTTTGATGTATCTATTGGTTCCAAAATTTCGTTTTTTAGAGTTTCGGTTACTATTGACCCGGGTCGCTCCTTACTTACCGTTCGTTACTACGAACTGTTTGATTTCAAGAGTATTTGCAAATAGTTGTCTGTGGGAAAGAGCAAGCAACTCCGAAAAATAACAACGTGTGTAGAAAATAAGTAAGTTAAGTAAATTTAGTGCTAGACAAGTAGTTTTATTACTGATTTGATGAAAAATAACTTTTTTTTTTACAAAAATATGTATCCAGCCGGGAAATATTCTATTTTATGTCATAAATTTGCAAAATATGTCCCTTATGTCCCAAATTTCTAAGATATGTCCCTTTTTTGCCCTATTATGTCATTGTGTCCCGGCACACAGGAATATGTCCTTTGGACATGAAATATGTCCAGTTGGCATCCCTGGTGATGATCTCGTCCAAAAGTTTGTTAAGGTCGCCAAGTTGTAGCCAAAACCCCGCGGTTAAGAACATATCGTATCTTAGTATCGGTGCCACATTATCTAGCACAAGGGTTCAAGCCTAAATTGCTTTTATATGAAAATGCAACATTGTCATCTCTGGTATAACAACTTTAAGGATTACAAGTTTTTGGGGAGCTGATTTTATTTCTTCAAACATTTTTCTGTTTAGACCAAGGTATTACAATACGGGAAGGTATTACGTCTGGGGTGGGAGGACGTCATAAAGAAAGATTTAAAGGAAATGGGAACTTCGTGGGCGGGTGTAAAAAGGGAGGCTTTGAATAGATTGTGGTGGAGGAGGAGCTTGCGTAGCTGTGTCGGCCTCAGGCGGCTTGGTGCTGCGGTGAGTTGTTTGTAGTAGTAGTATTACAATAGTGGTGCATTTTGACGGATATTACTTAATCTTACAGGATTGCACCCCTTCTTCCTATGCACGGGTATGCGTGCTATGACTCCTTACTCTGAAATTTATTTCAGGAGCTGAGCTGTTTTAACGATAAATGGGGTTATCGTTAAAACAGAAAAGCATACACAAAATTATTTGTTACCTTACCTTAGGTCCGCTTGTGCCTCCAGAGACACCTAGGGTATCAAGAAGGAGCCACCAATCTTCCCACAGGTTTGCTGCTGGGAGTATATCCTCCCACTGAGGGTGAATTGAGGTGTTCAGGTTTTGCAGATCTGTCTGGCACGTTCGTTACATAGTGTTTCTCGGTCTGCTTCTGCGCCGTGGACCCAATGGGTTTTGGCTAAAACTTGGCAGCCTTAACAAACTTTTGGACGAGATCCTCACCCCTTTCAAATTAGTTGGGATTATTTAGTTTCAATCATCAGCAATTACGGATCTCTAGAATAAAATTTTCGGTGGTCTCCTAAAATTTATGCCTTCGTTGGATTCTTTTGAAAACGTGAAATTTTAAGAATGGAGTTTTGATACCTTTCCTCCATAACCTAAGTGCAACCTTATAAAGGTATGTCATTTCATGTATTTGTATTTTTGTCAGTTGGTTTTGCTACACTTTCTTAATTTTACCATTCATATGTCTTAATAGACATATTGGGGTTCGCATTGGGTTTGACACCCCCCAACACCTAAAAATATTTGTTCAATCTGTAAAAAAGTAAAAAAAAATCAATATAAACGAATAAATCGTGCGTTGGTGAAAATTAAGTATTGTATACTTAATTTTGCAAAATTTACCACACCATAAATTGAATTGAAAATTGAAAGTGTGGTAGTTTCTGCTCGTTTTAAGTTTGACTTGGCTATTTATTGTAATTTCTGTTCGTTTTGGGTTTCATTTACTTATGAATAGGGGTTTATGGTCGTTTTGTGCTTGAAATATTATTTGACTTATTTATGCTCACCTTTGGTTTAATGTAGCTCTTTACTTTTCTTTGAAAAACTTCAATGGTGAAGAAAAGAATATTTTAACTCTTTCGGTTTTTCTCCATTATATTTCAGGTTTTGGCTTGCTATCTATGTATTGGACAAAATTTTGCAATAAGTTCTACTAGTAGTTGTACTACAGTGCTTTGGATGGATGAGTATGGGGATTAATTTTCCTATTAATGAATTGAAAATCTGCATTGATTCTATGTCTGTCTTTTGTAGTGTTTCGGCAATTCAAAACAGTTAAGTCTTTTTTTTTTCAAGTTCCGGTTCGAATGCAGAATTCCATACAGCGATAAGGCGTATCTGGTCTAGAAATGACGAAGTACTCTCGTTTCCAGATTAGAAATTGTTATCTATCATTTAAATTTCAAGCTGCTTGTCATTATCTTAAACTTCCCTTCAGTCATTCTTTTGTAATGCAAAGCGTTTTTTGGGTTCTTGTAAGTTATAAGAATTTACTATTCTCTGTTTCAGACTCGGCTTAAAGGATATTTAAAAATGAAGTTTGTTGTAGGCCTACATATTCAACCTGTCGGTACTTTGTTTTTCTGAACAAGGGTGAATATACGAATGATAAAATATAAATTCAGCAGACACGGGCATTGAAATTTTTACTTGGAGTGCGGGGGGATTGTTGGTCAAAAATCAAACACCAGGCGTCTTATATAATAATTGTAGGAATTTTAGACAAATTACAAGACCCGAAATACCCTGCCCCCCTACTTGGCATGCTTGAAATGTTTACAGTCAATAATTGATAGATGTTAAGTGGATACCCAAAAGATGGTTCTAGGCGTTTACCCCCCCCCCCCCGAAAAATACTCCCTGCGAAGAATCCCCCTCCTCACGGAAAACACGCCCGCGAAAAATACCCCCCCCCCGTGGAAAATAAGGCTTTCCAAATTTGAGAATTAGGGTTTAATTCATTTATTGATGGTGAATTGTGGTAGTTTTACGCTTGGAAAATTATTTGAATGTATTTCTACTCATTTTTGGCTTAATGGGACTCTTTACTATTCTTTGACTAACTTGTTTTGTGGATTTTTAAAAATTAATTTCTGTTCATTTTTATTGACAATGTTTTTCATAAAAAAATATTTCATATCTTTTTGTTTTTCTATTATACTCCGTAGTTTTCACTTTTGAGATTATTTGACTTTATTTCTGGTCATTTTTGGTTTATTGAGGCTCTTTACTTTTCTTTAAAAAACTTGTTCCGTATGTTTCCCATTAACAAATATTATCTGTAAGTAATTAGATAAAAAAAAAACAACTGAAATTATTACGTATATGAAAGAGAATGCCTCCTCCTCAAGAACTCACTTTTTACGATAGTTTTTTTTATATAATTTTAAAACAAAGCTTTTTCTTCTTATTAAACGGCCATTGTGTTTCAGGAATCGTTCTTAAAGAATTTGGATAACAAGTCAAAACTTTAGCGTAAAGAGCAAGGTCTTATGGAAGGGGCATTTCCTTTCATATAGGCTACGTTATAATTTCTGTTCGTTTTAACTTCTGATGCTGTTCCTTACTTTTATTTGAAAAAAAGTTTTTTTTTTAAATTTAATTTCTGATCGTTTTTAAATAATACCGGAAAATCCGGCTCTCCGTGAAAATTCCGGTTCTTGTGTATTATACGCTACTCACTCAAGTTTACGATGCGTAAAATGCGAGAACAAACCGGTTTCTTCGTTAGTTTCTTCGTTACTTTAAAAACAAATTGGGGCTATATATTTGCACATTGGGGGGTAAAGTATAGCGGGTCTGCATGCAAAATGTGTTGATTACAATTATTCTGCATATTATGAAATAATAATTGTTTTCTGACTTCAAACTGTCCAAATACTTTACCCCCCCCTCTTATCTGCAAATATATAGCCCAAACTATATATTTCCCATATATTCTGTCACTTTTCTTTGTCTTGTCTCGTGCAAAGCTGAAAGAAACTAACGAAGAAACCGGTTTGCTCTCGAGTTTGACACAGCGTAAACTTGAGTGAGTGGGGGTATTTACCGGGGGGAGGGGGTATATTCCGTGGGGGTAAACGCCGGCCACCCCAAGAGATAGGGATTTCAACAGGGTTGCCAAAAGATTTGGGACCATTGTTAAAATGAACGAAATATACAATCTTAGTGTATCTTCAACTGAAGGGACCCATCACCCATGTTGCGATTTTACACGTTGCGTAAAATAATGCGATTTTTCCTGCGGAGATGATCGACCGCTTTTTTCTAGGGATTAAACAGGATTCCCAATATTTTCAGTCTAATAAGCATTTAGATCATGCAATGTTTTAATTTAGACATGATCAGGATCTTAACATTATTACTTGCAATTGAAAATATAAAAAAGAATTCAAATAGATTATAATTAAAAAAACAGCATTTCCCACATTGCTGTTCTCTTTAGCTCAAATTAAAGTGCTAAATCGTGCAGTTTGTTTTTTTAATCTGCATAGTCTGCGAATCTGTATTCATGAAATAAATTCTACCACAGATCAAATTTTCTGTGGCAAGATGATTATTACATTTTCCAAATAGTGACAAAATCAATATTACGTGTTCTGTATTTAAAAGAGACGACAAACATTCTTGATAAAAAAAAGGACGTTAAGAATAAAATACACCTTAGTTTTTTGTTACAGTCTGCGCCGAAAATAGAAATAGTTTGCAGCAGGGAGGGGAGGGGGGGGGGTAAAGACAATAGAGGAGTTGTATATATATAGTACTAAAATAGACAACAAAACATGCAAGCAAATTCTCTAAATTTGAAGTTACTAGTGAAAGTCAATGAATTAGACTATGTATAGGATGGAATCAACAAAGAATGAATGAAGCTTTTTTATCAATTTACCAAATTCTCGTATACAACTAGGAGCAGTTCATGGTAACATGGATAAAAGCTGCTTGTATAAATTTACATTCCAATTCTTATGTGTGGAGGAGTTACGATATTTTATATAATTAAAGTCTTTAACCAAAAACTTAGATTTAAATTTGCTAATTAATAGAGTATTTGAATGTGGATA
Source organism: Artemia sp. Qi Xiang Cuo (assembly GCF_049724085.1). Classification (NCBI taxonomy): domain Eukaryota; kingdom Metazoa; phylum Arthropoda; class Branchiopoda; order Anostraca; family Artemiidae; genus Artemia; species Artemia sp. Qi Xiang Cuo. The sequence continues at coordinate 26,067,276 of NC_142808.1, read as the reverse complement.
AGCAATTCGATCCGAGGTTTAATAGTAGACATATTTATAAATTAATTTGTGTACATAAGATGTGCGAAACAGTGGTGTTAATGGGGGGGGGGAGGGATCCCCCTTAAATTATTAAAAATACATTTAGTGGATTTAGAAATACGTTTTAGCCCCCTACCTAAATTGTCTTGAAATTAACACTACTGGTACGAGGGCAGACAGACAAGAATGTGAACATGTTTACAGGACATTCTTGTGTAGAGGCTCATGTAAGCTTGCTGTAACATAGTGTCAAGGCCATATCCAGGGGTGCTAGGGGGGTTGATCCCCCCCCCCCCCAAATATTTGTTCGACTCGTAAAGGTGTAACAGAAATGAGTAATAAACAAATTGTTGATGTTTTTTTTTTTTTTTTCTTTACCCCCCCCCCCCCCCGAAAAAATTCTGAATACTTTCTTTCATAACGTGTAATCACATGTATTTATTGCTTACTTATTTAAATTTAGCAATTAGGACACAAGTCTTTGGCCTCATACTGACTATTCTGGACATAGTTTTCTCCACCTCTGCTTTCAAAATTTAGATGCTGCTAACACAAAGCGGTGTAGCACTTACAGCCTATTCGCAATAAGACTTTACTAATACCGAAATTTAGCTAGCGCTGATTTGAGCCAATCAGATTTACATGGAGTTTTATAATTGAAAAATTATATTAAAAATTCTGATTGTCTCAAAATAACCCTAATTAAATTTTGCTGAGTTTGACATCAACGTTTTATTTTTAATATTTACCAACTCATCGCTTGAGATTTCCTGGCATTGTGTCTATGCCTATATTCGGTCAAACTATTTAATATCTGGTGTTAGTTTATGCAAGGGCTAAAATCAAACTAGCCTGCACCACTGGCGGTTCCAGGGGGGATTTGTTTTTCACTCTTAAATATAAATTTGTCAGTTTGGTCAATTATTGGTAACCTTGTCACACTGACTCCCCCCCCCAGATTTTGCTTATCCGTCCCTGGCCTGCACAATTTATTACGAAGTATAGTTTTGTAAACCGATATTTGTTCTGCAAATTGAATACCTGAATTTAAACCGATATTTTGTTCTGCAAATAGTACCATTGTTCTGCATGTTCTGCAATAGTACCATGGCAATTAAACCGATATTTGTTCTGCAAATTAAATACCTGAATTTAAACCGATATTTTGTTCTGCAAATAGTACCATTGTTCTGCATGTTCTGCAATAGTACCATAGCAATTAAACCGATATTTGTTCTGCAAATTAAATACCTGAATTTAAACCGATATTTTGTTCTGCAAATAGTACCATTGTTCTGCATGTTCTGCAATAATACCATAGCAATTAAACCGATATTTGTTCTGCAAATTAAATACCTGAATTTAAACCGATATTTTGTTTTGCAAATAGTACCATTGTTCTGCATGTTCTGCAATAGTACCATAGCAATTAAACCGATATTTGTTCTGCAAATTAAATACCTGAATTTAAACCGATATTTTGTTTTGCAAATAGTACCATTGTTCTGCATGTTCTGCAATAGTACCATAGCAATTAAACCGATATTTGTTCTGCAAATTAAATACCTGAATTTAAACCGATATTTTGTTCTGCAAATAGTACCATTGTTCTGCATGTTCTGCAATAGTACCATAGCAGTTGAACCGATATTTGTTCTGCAAATTAAATACCTGAATTTAAACCGATATTTTGTTCAGCAAATAGTACCATTGTTCTGCTTGTTCTGCAATAGTACCATAGCAATTAAACCGATATTTGTTCTGCAAATTAAATACCTGAATTTAAACCGATATTTTGTTTTGCAAATAGTACCATTGTTCTGCATGTTCTGCAATAGTACCATAGCAATTAAACCGATATTTGTTCTGCAAATTAAATACCTGAATTTAAACCGATATTTTGTTCTGCAAATAGTACCATTGTTCTGCTTGTTCTGCAATAGTACCATAGCAATTAAACCGATATTTGTTTTGCAAATTAAATACCTGAATTTAAACCGATATTTTGTTCTGCAAATAGTACCATTGTTCTGCGTGTTCTGCAATAGTACCATAGCAATTAAACCGATATTTGTTCTGCAAATTAAATAGTACCTGAATTTGAAGGTCTTAAAATATTAATTTATTTTCGTTTATAGTTTATAAAGCATAAATATTATTGCATACAGTGCATACAGTCATGACTTTGTAATTCAGATTGTTCTCGTTTTATCTCATTTATCTCACAAGTTTTGTGGAATAATCGGCGTCTGAGACTTGATTAGATTATGAAGCATGCCATATTTTAATTTTCGATATCGTTCTAACTAGTATCTAGTACTAACTAGATACTACTTACGTACTAACTAGTAATAACGTAGTACTAAAAAAGTAGTAATAACATACTACTAGTAACTAGGATCGTATCGTACGGACATATGCAACCTAGTACAGAAGGAAACACGGCCCATAGTTTTTATATTTTTTTTATGCCTATAGCCTGTGATTACCGACGACTAATTGTGAAAAAGAAGAAGGTATAATTAGAGGATATACAGAACAGTTTTGACAAATAAGAACTGTCTAACACGAATTTGAAATCCATACTTGAGAAAAGTAATATATGCAAGTAACTCGTTCTTGCATTCTAAGAAAGCTGAATAAGAAAAAACGTCGGAGCGTAGTCAGGATTCTTTTCCAAAGGGTAAATGTTCTTCTTATAGCTGTTTGATGATAAACCGTGTAGGCCTGTGCAGCTTTTCACGAGTTTATAGCTTCTGGGAGGGTCACTTATCAGGATTCTAAAGGTAGAACGTAATATTCGATCATGGTCGCAGCGACACATGCAACCTAGTACAGAAGGAAAAACGGCCCATAGTAACCAAAAACGGTACTTTCCCAATATATTGGCCTTTCTAAAAAGTCAAGTTTGGTTAATGCCAATGAAATAAAATAGGATGGATATATAATAGTTCAGAAACAAATTTGGGCTGTATATTTGAACATTAGGGGTGAGGAGGTGGGGTAAAGCATTGCATATATTAAATACTAACCTAACTTAGGTACCTCCCCCCCGAACCCCCCAAAAAACAGTTTAAATATCGTATACGCAATGAAAACCACGCTATACATTCCATTACTCTATAGCGGTTTCTTGAATTAACCCGTCAAAAACGGGTTTTTCGTGACTGGTTTCCTGGTAAAGGCCCATATAATGGGAAAGTATCCCGAAAACTTCGTAAAAGTTTGTTTCGGAAACATGTTTTTGGGAATTTCGGTAAATAACCCTTAAATCTCCTAAATGGCACCAGATAGAAAAAGTCACCTTTGGATTCACAATTACCGAAAACCTTTTACAGGAAACAAAAAGTCCCCTGGCTTGAACTTTTGCATAGGTAGCACTCATGTGTCCTCTTTTTTTCCCTTCTTCTCTGCTAGCGGGGGACTGCAACATCCGAGAGACCTTTTAAAGAGCTCATTTGAAAGCAAATTGCTATATCTACGTGCTTTTGTAAGTACCATAACATAATGCTAAAAATAAAATAGAATCTGAGACAAAAAAACGCCACAAGATGGTGAATAACACCATAATCGTAGGTTTCAACCACAGTATATAAATAATAGACAGTATGATCGTTCCCTATCTCACCCATTATAAAACCCGGACCGAGGTGCGAGTGCTCCGGATACCGTAAAAACATACGCGACATTAGACCTTTCCACGGGTAGACAAGTGAGATTTCTCTTGAACACGAAACTTGGCTTCAACGCGGTAACACTAAATTTTACAGAATCCGATTTCAAAGTAACTTATTTCAATACATATACGAAAATCGGTAATTAGAAGTGCAATGTTATTATTTGATATTTTTAGGAATTACAAGTAGGTTTCGAAGTCTCGAGTTGGTTTCAAAGGCATTTTGAGAAAGTTTCTGTCAAAATACGTGTTCCAGGGTAATTGGACCGCTGACAAATACTAACATTAGTAACCCGCTAATGAAAGAGTATGTGGGAGGAGCTGTTTGCACGCATCGAGAACTTACTGTTAATTATCTTTATACAGTGGTTTCAATCATAAATGGGGTTATAGTGAAACTAGTAATTACCAAAGCACGTTGATATAGAAAAGAATTATATAAAATTTTGTTTAATTTTTGTATAAATTAGTTATTTCCATAGTTTCAGGTTTTTACTCATGTACCTTTTAAGTTCTAAAATAATAAAGTTGAAAAAATGCAGATTTTGGTAAGCATTACTTTCTTTGAAAAAGAACATCAGTTCATTGAGATCACAGTTTATATAATTAGCAGTATGATCATTCTCTATCTCACCCATTATAAAAACCCGGACCGGGGTTAGCTTGTTTCTGCATTACCTTAAAGGATCACCCTATCTCTATTATAAACCTTTGTAGTTTGTATGGCCAAACCATTTAGAAAATGATTGGGCGGTCTTGTCATAACTTGTAGAGCTTGGATAAGAGATAAGAATAAACAACGGGAAGCTAAAAGCCGACTCTAAGTTTCTCAGGAATCTTAAAAAAAACATTTAACTTATCCCATTCTGTGCTGGTGATAGACAATCAGTTTTAAGGAAACATCATTAGAAACAGTAATTTTTTTCTCGATTAAACGGAACAGAATTTTCATTGTAAAGTTCAGGAAAGGACATCCCCTGAAAAAGTCCTGGTACTCTTCTATTAAACGGACTCCTTTATATAGTACTAGTTTGGTTAATGCTAATGAAATAAAATAAAATAGGATGAATATATAATAGTTTAGAAACAAATTTGGGCTATATATTTGCACATTAGGGGGAAGGGGGGGGCGAAAAGCATAGCATATTTTAAAAACGTAACCTAACCTAACATAGGTACCCCCCCCCCAAAAAAAAAAAAACAACACTTAATATCTTATACGCAATTAAAACCACGCTATACATTGCATTTCTCTACAGCGGTGTCTTGAATCATCCCTAAAAACGGGTTTTTCGTCGCGTCTCCAGTTTGACTTTCCAAATACACTAGCTAAAAGTCCGTTTAATAGAAGAGTACCAAAGTTCTAGCCCACCTAGTAAGAAAACGCTAAAAATGTGCTCAAAGGAAATATCATTTTAACGATTTGGCAGCTTCGGGAGTTTCCCCCGGTGCTGTCCTCTTTGGTTGAAACCTTGCCGACAAACGGGACGTAAAATTTCGTTGTCTTTTCTATCAAGTTTCATAGTCAAACCACACTTTCTCAGTAGGTGGCTATTTCTCCAGGAGAATTTGACAATGGGCCCTTTGTCTTTGAGAAGATCAGCGGACGTTGAGGCTCACAAAATGACTTTTAAGGTATCATATCCCTTTAACATGTTCACGATTAAAACTGTTTGGGCACTGGGAAGTCAGGTGCATGCAGGGGTAGGGACAAAGATCGGCCCTTGCCAATATCTAGTGATTTTTATGGCTTTTGAATACATCTCTTATATATTTGTTACGAAGCCTCCCCCTGCCCCATCCCTGAAAAGGACATCCATGTTCGTTCCCTTAGAACAATTGTCTAAAATATGTAGGGACGGAAGTTCTTTCATTTTAGAAAGACCCGAGGTAGACAAAACTTTATGGCTTTTCGGAAGACGTTCAGTCAAACTAAGTATCGTCATAGTATAGAAACCTGAACCTACACTACACTTATACGGTTGTAATTGGAAACGTCACAACTTTCTTGTCGTTAAGAGTTTATTTTTCCGTGTTTGCTTTCTTAATACGGATTGATTTTTCTTATATGCCATCAGGCTGCTCATGAACGAACCTATTTGACACAAGACAAATCTACATATTTAATTCATGGTGGCGGATGTGGTCCTGGTCTTGCTGTTTTTTACTATTGCGCTTGCGCGCTGGCAAGATTTTAGAAACTGTGTCAAACTTCCCATCATTGGAGTCAACGTGGGGGCGGTGGGGGGGGGGGGGTAAATAAACACACTTTCCTACTTTTATTTTCAGTTTCCTTGTTTCAGTGGGTTTTCAAGTTTCGGATAGAGTGAAATCTCGAAAATTTTTTAGATATACTGATTTGACTGTGGTTTAGCTATTTGTGTATTATTAAGCTATGGATAAACCTGCTCGTGTACATGTGAGGTTAATAAACATTCCTTTTCTTGCCTTTTCATGCCAATTTTTTAGTGACCCACGCATTTTCTTACTTTTCACTTGAGGTCAGGTTTCAGAAACAATGGAAGCATGTTTTCTCATAGACCCGACTCTGAGTATGCTCATTTTGACTGTAAGTTATTATTACATTTATCTATTATTAACTACCAAGAATAAACAGGTAAATTCCATTAGTATACCATTTTTGGCATTATGAATCAAGGCTCGATGACAAACTGTGCCATCTTTCTATGAAGATTTTAAATGACTAAGGCTATTTAATGCCATCAGAAAACCTACGCAATGTTGTCAGTAGAACGAAAACACATTGGATTGGACTAGTTGTAAGGGTTGCCAACTCCCAACGTCTTAAAAGAGTGCAAACCCAGGTAAAAAAATGATTTTTTCTCAAAAAGAGTGCAAGTCAAAAAATTTGCGCATTCCCTCTGAGGTAAAAAGAGTGCATTGCAAACGAAAAATGTACAAGTTGGCAACCCTGTTCCTAGGGTTAAATGCAATTCTGAAGAAGTTACCAACTACTGACGTTTAAAGCGAATGAAAACTGACACCCAAAAGAGTGCATTTCACACGAAAAGTGCAAGCTGGCAACCTTGCTTGTTGCCAGCCTCTACCTGAATGCTATTACCAATCAATATAAACCCAGCTGCAATAATTTACAAAGTGGCCAAATAGGTTAAGAAACATTCTTCTTCTTACTTTACTTTTTAATTACTTCATAGTTTTCAATAGGTGTCATGTTTCAGATGGAATGAAAGCTTGTATTTTATTGAATTCTCAAAATGAAAATTATACTGAATGGGAGCATGTTTGGGAGAAACAATTTTAATCATGCCAATTTTGCAGTAGCCTACACATTTTTCTTACTTTTCTCTTCAAGTTCTTATATTTTGTACATATTTTAGATAGAATAAAGGAGTTGCATTTCAGACATACTAACTTTGTGGCAATAGGTTTAGGTAATAGTATGTAATTAAGCTTATACTAAGCAAGGATATGCATATGTAAGCAGAATATGGAATATCTACAACGACTGGTAGTGTTGAATAGGCTGAATGGCTCCTCAGCTGTTATTTATGCCCGATAATTTATAGTATATGTCATGTATCGCACATGTAAATGTCAGGCAGATCACTTTGTTTATTCTGAACTGTTATAAAAAAAATAATAATAATAAATGGTTGGCTACTCAGTGTATGTTTGTTTTGAAAGAGATTGTTTACCCTATTATTTAGTAATTACCTGCAAATATTTACAATTAATTTCTTCAATAAACATGAAATAATACTTCTAAATGCACCCTGTTTCATATCGCAATGAATATACACAGTAATTTTTCGTTTTGCGTTGTTTTCTATGTGAAGCTTATCAGATTTATTTTTGTTTCAAGTAGCATTTTCCACGATCGATTAATCTTTCCCTGCGTGGTATTTCGCTAACTGAAAATTGTAAAGATATATTCTAACTTACTTCCATACTTTTATTGTAAAACTGAATTTCCTCAAATCAAGTTTTTCTATTTCTAGATATCCAGATCATATATCGGCTACATACAGTGTCGAAATCCTTTATATTAGCTTATCCCCACGTCCCCCTATCATTCGCCTGTCCCGTTGGTATATGATTACTGGACGGAGAACTGATAAGGGCTTGTGTGGAAAGATTTCGTCAAGTTCTTTTGGCAAATGGATCTTCTGCAATCTACAAATGGGTAAACATTGCCTCACTGAAGTACGCCCTGGATTGAATGAAAAAGAGAATATGTACAAATACCCATCCTCATTATCTACTATTCTCAAAATTCGCTCTGAAAAAGGAAGAGGTGAGGTTTTAACTTGTTTTCTGGAACAATAGTTCTAAAGACTTGACATTTTTTTCTCTCAAGGGTTAGAAAGATAGACATTTTTGAATGTTCAAATATTGTGCGCTTACAAGTGACAAGCTGTCTAAAGATTTCAACAACTTCAAACGCTGTTGGTTCAGGATTATTTTCATTTTTTATATTCAAAATCCGCTGTTTCTATGTATTCTAAAAAAAAAAAATAAAGTAACGAACAATCGCTTCGAATGATTCTTTGCTTGGATTAAGTTTTTTCGTTGAGAACTGTTTTAAATGCACCCATATTTACGATGTTTTTGGGTTGAAAATGAGACTTAATCAGAACTTAAGTGTTCTTAAGATCTTAAGAACTTAAGTTCTTAAGATCAAGAACTTAAGTAACATTTAAATTTCAATCTGGGTGAGTATGGAATGCCGAAAAGAAATCCAAAAATAAAACAGAAGGCGTTGTCTTCTATTCTATAATTGAGAAACTTGAAAATATACAAGATTAAAAAATGGTAAAACGTTCCTCCAACTCCAAAGTTTCAAGAGTTAATATATAATCACTTTGGTTTGAGGCCCCTCTGTCAGTGGTATTTTTCGCCCCTGTTCCTCCCGTAATAAGTGGGGTTTGTTATTCGACAGGGGGGGGGGAACGTGCTCAAAAAGCACCCCTATATCTACTCCTGTCCATGGTGTCACCAAAACATGTTTTTTATGCCTTAGTCATTCAGGTTTATTATTTATTTAAGAGACGAATCTAAAATGAATCGTTGATAGAATGGAAGAATCGAACAGTTTGATCAAATCGAAATACAATTCTTACGCGTTGAAGATTGCGACTTGAAGATTATAAATACGATTTTTGAAAACGAGGAATTATAGTACCTTCTGATTTTAGGGAATTTTTAATTCAACCCAAAGAGTGAGTGGCAATAATGGAAGCATTAGCTTCGCTTTTATAGGAAGAAAATTACTTAGCATAATGATACTTATTAGAGTAGGAGATGCTGTAAATAAAGTGTTATAAGAGGGACAGAGCGGAGTTAGGAAGGGGAGAGGAAGTGTACCAAAATTTTACAGTACCTATGTGTTATACAATACACACTCGAGAACTTGTAATCGCGAACATGAGACAATACCCAGTTTTCACGGTGTTTATACCAGACAATTAGCTTCGGCTCGGTGGGAAACTACATTATAGCTATATTTTAATTACTTCAGACAAAATACGACATTTCATATTTTTTTTAGTAAGATTGTTAAAAACCTTTATTCTACGGTTTTCGGATATGTCGAATCTTGTTTCATTAAGGTGTTTCTTCATTAGAAATCTTGGATTACGAAATCTTGGAAATATTTCTTCGAAATCTAGGTTCTCTTGATAAAATATTTCTGTACTCAAATTTTCTTTATAAGATGGTGGGAGTTGGGGACCCTAGGACAATTTGAACTTTATTGGGGATATTTCTGAAAAATTACTGTTTGATTTTCTTGTTCCGAATACTAATCTGTAGCAAAATTATTAGCCTATCACATGTTTTTTTATGATTATGCCGAAGACTGTGATGGTCAGTTTTCCACTGACCATCACATTAGATGGTCAGGGCTCTGTTAGAGTGGCTAGCGCTACCAAATGCTTTCAACCTTGTAAAGAATTCTTTCACTACATTTCCAGCTATGCGGTTATATCATATTAAGCCCATTTAGCTCTTCTTAAAAATAAAGATATTAATTTTGTTGGATAAATTGAGTTTTTCAACAGTTGGCTTTGGTTTCTAGTATCTATTATTTACAGTCTATAAATATATTTGTTTACACTCTGTTCATCTGTTACACTTGATTTTCAGTTTTATCTACTGTATTTAGAGTAAAGATTTTTGGCGCGAAATCCACGAACGTTTCAAGGGGGAAGGCGTCATAACATCTAACCGTCAGGACCACCCACGTCAGGACATCGACAAATCCGTCAAAACATCGACAAAAAAATCCGTCAGAACCACTAACCGTCATAACATCTAAAATTTTAAAACTTTAGTTTTTTTTGGATTTAGGGGGGGGAAGGTACCTAGGTTAGGTTACGTATTTAATATATGCTATGCTTTACCTCCACCCCCCTGATGTGCAAATATATAGCCGACATTTGTTTCTAAACTATTATATACTTATTACTATTATATAAACCTTTAAATGTTTTGTCGATTGTTAGGACGGTTAGTTGTTTTGACGTTTAGATGTTATGACGTTTAGTGCTTGTGACTGTTAGTCGAAATGATAGCACCCCATTTCAAGGTTTTGAGTAGGGGAGGAGAGTTGAAATGTTTTACAATATAAATGTTTTTACTTTTATAACTTTAATAAATCACATAATATTAACATTGTGATTACTAAATATCAGTATATGTATATTAAACTGACAATGCACATTCATTTGTATTTTTTCAGTAAAGTGCAAATTTTGTTCTGGCCTTGGGAAGGCATTGGGGTTTTGAGCCCAACTTATGTTAATTTCAGCTCGTTTTGAGTTTGGCTCGGTTATTTATTGTAATTTCTGTTCGTTTTGGGTTTCATTTATTTGTCGATGCTGATTTGTGGTAGTTTCACGCTTGATAGATTATTTGATTATTTTTTTTGCTCATTTTTTGCTTAATGGAGTTCTTTACTTTTCTTTGAAAAGCTTATTTTGTGAATTTTTTTTTTAATTAATTTCTGTTCGTTTTATATTGACATAGTCTTTTCAGGGAAAAGAAAATAATACTTTAAATCTTTTCTTTTTTTTAAGAATTTATGGTTTGGCCTGCTATTTGTAAGCTGGGGAAATTTTTTCATCAATTTTTAACAACATACACCCTCTGAAAAATCTGGACACAATTAATACTGTATAATTCAATTTCAAACTTCCTCAAGCTGATCTGTAATAAAAAACTTGACCCCATTCACAAAAAAATATGTCTACTTTGTTCGATTGCTAAGATAAACTTACGCTTTTTTGTATTTGGTTATATTTTAGGAGTAGAATTGGGTGGGTTGGCTTGAGAGGGTGAGCGTGGAAGGGGATTAGTTGCCCTCAAATCACTTTCGACTATTAAAAAGGGCATCAGCCCTTTGTATTTTCAATAGAATGAGCCCTTTTCGAAGTTCCCTCAAACAACTCCTTCGATGCGAAGTGCCCTGGTCTAAACAACAACAACAACAACAAAAAATAATACATTATACCCACTTCGATCTTTACTATAAAAATGTCAAGCCTTCCAATCACTTTCGACTTTTAAAAAGGGCACTAGGCCTTTCAGTTTTCCAATTGAATGAGCCCTTTTGGAAACGAGAACGCTTTCTATAAGCACCTTATATGCCCCCAGGGCATAAATTACAACCCTTACCCTAAGGTCTGTTAGGGTGGTTGTCATCCTCTAAGACCGAATTTCCAGAACTTTCAACTACGTTAAACAATATGGCTATCTCAAAATTTTGATTGGATGTGTTTGGGGAAATGGTGGCCGTGAGAGGGGCGGTAGTCGCTCTCCAATTACTTTCAACTATTAAAAATGGTCCTAGCCCTTTGAATTTCCAATAAAACGAGCCCTTTTGAAGTTTCTACGACAAAACGGTCAACAAAAACCTTATAGTCCCCCAGGGCGTAACTTACAACCCTTACCCTGAGTGCTGGGGGGGGGGGGTGTCATTCTCAAAGACTTAATTTCCAGAACTTTCTACAACGTTGAAAAAAATGGCTATCTGAAAATTTTGATTGGATGTGTTTGGAGGAATGGTGGGCGTGAAAGGGGGGTTAGTTACCCTCCAATCACTTTCGAATATTAAAAAGGGCACTAGCCGTATCAATTTCGAATTGAATGAGCCCCTTTTGAAGTTTTACGACAACTCTTGTCTATAAAAACCTTATATGCCCCCAAGGGCAGAACTTATAACCTTTGCCCCTGGGGCTTTGGGGGGTTTGTCATCCTTAAATGCACAGTTTCCAGAACTTTCAACTACGTTGAACAATTGGCTATCTCTAAACTTTAATGTTTTTGCGGAAATGTTGGGCGTAAGAGGGGGATAATGTCTCGCCGCTCACTTTCGACTATGAAGAAGGGCGATTTAAATTTTCAAACAAATAAGCTCGTTTTGTAAATTTCACAACAACTTTCTATATGAACCGTATTTGCCTCCGGTGCATAACTTGCAGCCCTTGCACTGTGGGCTCGGAGGGGGCTATCATCCCAAAAGACCTAATTTTAAGAACTTTCAACTACGTTGAACAAAATGGATATCTCAAAATTTTGATTGGATGTGTTTGGGAAAATGGTGGGCGTGAGAGGGGCGGTTGTAGCTCTCCAATCTCTTTCAAGTAATAAAAAAGGCACTAGCCCTTTCAATTTCCAATTGAATGAGCTCTTTTGAAGTTTTACGCTTTCAATAAAAACCTTATCGGCCCCCAGGGCAGAACTTACAACCCTTGCCCTGAGGGCTGGGGGGGGGGTTCATCCTTGAAGACCTAATTCCCAAAACTTTCAATTACGTTGAATAAAATGGCTATCTAAAATATTGATTGGATGTGTTTGGAGAAAAGATGGGCGTGAGAGGGGGGTCATTTGCCCTCAAATCACTTTCGAGTATTAAAAGGGCACTGGTCCTTTGAATTTCTAATTGAATGAGTCCTTTGTCAGGTTATTATGACAAACATTTCCATAAAAACATCATATGCCCTCAGGGCATAAATTATAAGCCTGACCCTGAAAATTGGTGGGTGATTTTCCTACCCAAAGGTATTATTTCCTGAACTTTGAACTGCGTGGAGCCAAATGGGTGTATCAAAATCTTTATTGGATGTGTTTGGGGAAATGGTGGGCGTGGAAGGGGTGTCAGTTGGTTTCCAATCACTTTCGACAATTAAAAAGGGCACTAGCCATTTCAATTTCCAATCGAATAACCCCTTTTTGAAGTTTCTACAACACCGCGTTATAGAAAAACCTTATATGCCCCCTGAGCATAATTTACAACCCTTGCCCTGAGGGCTGTGCGGGGGGGGGTAAAACTATGGTAAAACTTAAAACTATGTTGAATAAAATGGCTATCTCAAAGTTTTTATTAGATGTGTTTGGGGAAAAGGTGGGCGTGAGAGGCGGGTTAGTTGCCCTCTAATCACTTTCAACTATTAAAAAGGACACTAGCCCTTTGAATTTCCATTCGAATGAGACTTTTTTAAAGTTTCTACGACAATGCGTTCTATAAAAAAAAACCTTATAGGCCCCCAGGGCATAACTTACGACCCGTGCCCTAAGGGCTGTGGGAGACTGTCCTCAAAAACATAATTTCTATCTGGAAATCAACTACGCTGAACAAAATGGCTATCTCAAAATGTTTATTGGATGTGTTTCGGGAAATGGTGGGCGTGGAAGGGGTAATAGTCGCCTTCCAATCACTTTCGACTATTAAAAAGGGCACACGCCACTCCAATTTCCAATTGAATGAGCGCTTTTCGAAGTTACTGCGACAACTTCTTCGATACGAAGTGCCCTGCTCTTAAGGAAAAAATTAATAAATAATACATTGTACCAGCATCGTTCTTAGATGCCCCCAGGGCATAAATTAAAACCCTTGCCCTGAGGGTTGTGGGGGAGTGTCCAGCTCTTTACTTAGTCCCCGTTTCTTGTCTCGTTCTAGATTGTCCCCGTTCTTTACTTAGGCAGCGCGAGCGCTGCCTATGCTTTATACAACAACTTTCTATATAAACCTTATATGCACCCAGGGCATAACTTACAACCCTTGCACTGAGGGCTCTGAGGGGGGTTATGATACTAAAAGACCTAATTTCCAGAACGTTCAACTACGTTGAACAAAACAGATATCTCAAAATTTTGAGTGTATGTGTTTGGGGATATGGTCGGCACGAGAGGGGCGTTAGTTACTCTCCGATTACTGTCAACTATTAAAAAAGGCACTAGCCCTTTCATTTCCCAATTGAATGAGCCCTTTTGAAATTTCTACGATAAAGCTTTCAATGCTCTGAGGGGGTTATCATCCCAAAAGACCTAATCTCCAGAACTTTCAACTACGTTGAACAAAATGGATATCTCAAAATTTTAATTTAAATTTTAATTGGGCGTTAGTTGCTATCCAATCACTTTCAACTATTAAAAAAGGCACTAGCCCTTTCAATTTCCAATTGAATGAGCTATTTTGAAGTTTCTACGACCACGCTTTCAATAAAAACTTTATATATCCCCAGGGCATAACTTACAACCCTTGCCCTGAGGGCTGTGGGGGGAGGGGTTGTTATCCTTAAAGATCTAATTTCCAAAACTTTCAACTACGTTGAACAAAATGCCTATCTAAAAATTTTGATTGGATGTGTTTGGGGAAAAGGTGGGCGTCAGAGGGGGGTTAGTTGCCCTCAAATCACTTCCGACTATTAAAAAGGGTACTGGCCCTTTGAATTTCAAATCGAATGAGCCCTTTTTCAAGTTTCTACGACAAAGATTTCAATAAAAACCTTATATACCCCCAGGGCATAACTTATAATCCTTGCCCTGAGGGTTGTAGTGGAGTACCCTCTTCAAAAATATATTTTCTATCTGGAAATCAACTACGCTGAACAAAATCGCTCTCTCAAAATTTATATTGGATGTGTTTGGGGGAATGATTGGCGTGAGGGGGGGGGGGTAGTTGCCATCCAATCACTTTCGACTTAAAAAGGGCACTAGCCCTTTGAATTTCCAATCGAATGAGCTTTTTTTGAAGTTTCTGCGACAACGCCTGCTGTAAAAACCTTATATGCCCCCAGGGCATAACTTAAAACCCTTGCCCTGAGGGTTGTGGGGGAGTGTCCTCCTCAAAAAAATATTTTCTATCTGGAAATCAACAACGCTGAACAAAATGGCTATCTCAAAATTTTTGTTTGGATGTGTTTGGGGAAATGATGGGCATGGGGGGGAGGGTAGTTGCCTTCCAATCGTTTTCGACTATTAAAAAGGACATTAGCCCTTTGAATTTCCAATCGAATGAGCCTTTTTTGAAGTTTCTTCGACAACGCCTTTTTATAAAAACCGTATATGCCCCCAGGGCATAACTTAAAACCCTTGCCCTGACGGTTTTGGGGGAGTGTCTTCCTGAAAAACATATTTTCTATCTGGAAATCAACTACGCTGAACAAAATGGCTATCTCAAAATTTTTATTGGATGTGTTTGGGGAAATGATGGGCGTGGGGGCTAGTTGCCCTCCAATCACTTTCGACTATTAAAAAGGGTACTATCTCTTCGAATTTCCAATCAAATGAGCCTGTTTTGAAGTTTCTAAGACAACACCTTCTATATAAACCTCATATTCCCCCAGGGCAGAACTTGAAACCTTTGCCCTGAGGGTTGTGGGAGAGTTTCCTCCTCAAAAAAACATTTTCTATTTGGAAATCAACTACGCTTAACAAAAGGGTTATTTCAAAATTTTTATTGGATGTGTTTGGGGGAACGATGGGCGTGGGAGGGGGAGATAGTTGCCCTCCAATCACTTTCGACGATTAAAAAGGGCACTAGCCCTTTGAATTTCCAATCGGATGAGCTTTTTTTGAAGTTTCTGCGACAACGCCTTCTTTAAAAACCTTATATGCCCCCAGGTCATAACTTAAAACCCTTGCCCTGAAAGCTGTGGGGGAGTGTCCTCCTCAAAAACATTTTCTATCTGGAAATCAACTACGCTGAACAAAATGGCTATCTCAAAATTTTATTGGATGTGTTTGGGGGAATGATGGGCGTGGGGGGGGGGCTAGTTGCCCTCCAATCGATTTCGACTATTAAAAAGGGCACTAGACACTCCAATTTCCAATCGAATGAGCCCTTTTCGAAGTTTCTACGACAACTCCTTCGATAAGAAGTGCCTGGGTATGGAGAAAAAAAAACACATTGTGCCCTCATCGTTCTTTACTTAGGCAACGCTGCCTATGATGTTTTTCTTTGAATGCAGATTTGTCGCTGTCCAAAGACAACACTACTGATCGGCAGAAAACATAAGATTAAACTGACTGCCTGTGTCGACGCCATTATGAAAGTCAACTATCAGGGGTATATTCTTCTTGCCAGTGGCGTAGCAAGGTTTTGTGACACCCGGGGCGGAATTTCAACTTGTCTCCCCACAACAAATATTTAAACATTGTTGAGTCATATTTGTTTATGGTGGAAACATACAATCAAAAAAAGCTATTTGAAGTGTTTAAATTAAGGAGTTAAAAGAAAAGTAAATTGGGTGCTGTACAACATTTGCATGTAAACATTTTAATGTAAATACTTTACATAAATTTAAGGAAAATACGATATTTTTATACATATTAACATTAGTAGAGAGGGGTCATGAGCTCGTGACAGTACCACGTGGTTTATGGTTTTCTCAGTGTGAAAGAAAAAACAGTAATTTTCTAACTTGAAAAAACATGATATTTTTCAAATTTATGTCTGTTTTTATGGTTTTTGTGAGTGAGAATTTGAAAAACAGGAACTTTATCACATTTTTGTATGTTTTTATGGTTTTTGTCAGTGAGAATTTGAAAAAACAGGAACTTTCTCACTGACAAAACCATAAACCACGTGGTGTAGTCACGAGTCAGAACACCTGTGCTGTCGACCTCAATTCACCTATCGTGAATCAATAAGTCCCCTTAGAAACAACAAATTAATTTCCCCTTTCTTGACAGATCAATCAATCAATGACATCATCTGTCAGACTTTAAAAATTTTCGCATAGAAACATTTCTCCAGGAATAGATCCAAATCATTAATGTCTTTGCCTCGGGAACAGTTCTACTGGTCGAACTCCAAAGGATATTAATAACCAAAGGCCATGGAAACAATTAGGCAAGAAACATCTTAGCGATGAATTGTTTTAGCGCGCGAAAAGGTTTCATATTAATTTGAAATGCGTTAGCGCAGAGATGCCAATAACAAAGGAACACGCTGAATTTACGTTTAGGGATTATTTGGGCGAAACCGTTTTAGACAGGTTATGGAACTATTTCGGCGAAACAGATAGAGACATTTTAAAAGAAGATTTTTGAAGAGATTTTAGAAGAGAATTTGAGTGTGGTCGTTATAATACACAAGTTTCATTTGAACAGTGTTGTGAGGTCCTCTAACCCAACCCCAAAGGGTTCCAATCCTCCTACCCCAACCCCGAAGGAAGCCCCCGGTCCTCAAAGCCCCCCAAACTCCCAAAGGCCCTCCACCGGTCCCCCAAAGGCCCACCCAGACCCCCAAAGGCCATCCCCAGGCCCCAAATGTCCCCCAGGCTCCCAACTGTCCCCCCGGACACTCAAAGGCCCCCCAAGCTCCCAAAGGGCCACCGGCGCCCCAAAGGCCCACCCAGACCCCCAAATGCCATCCCCGGGCCCCCCAAAGGCACAACGAGCTCCCAAAGGACCAACGGGGTCCCAAAGGCCCACCACCGGTCCCCAAAAGGCCCCCACGCACCCAAAGGCCCACCCCCCGCCCCCCACGCCTACCCACACCCCCAAATGCCAACCCCCGACCCAAAAGCCCAACCCCCGGTCCCCCACGGTCCCGCCCAACTCCCCAAGGACCACTCACCCTCAAGGGGCCCACAGACCCTCAACGGCTCTCCCCGAGCACCCGTCTTTCCTTGAGGTGTGTTGTCTGAAACCTATGATTTGGGATGTGTAGTTTGCTACTTCAGGCTTTTCTGAGCTAAGGTTTCCTAGTATTTCCTAGGTGAATGTTGTCTGAAACCAATAGTTTGGGAATGAGTAGTTTGCTATTTCAGGCTTTTATGAGCTAGGTTTCTTAGCCTTTCGTTGATGTGTGTTGAGTGAAACTTATGATTTGGGATATGTAGTTTGTTATTTTTGACTTTTCTGAGTTGGATTTCTTAGTCTTTCATAGGTGAGTGGTGTCTGAAACCTATGATTTGGGATGTGTAGTTTGCTATTTTCGACTTTTCTGAGCTGGATTTCTTTGCCTTTCATAGGTATGC